>NW_010400688.1:8943-21211 GCF_000710305.1 Buceros rhinoceros silvestris | reverse complement strand
GAGGGAGGGAGGGAGGGAGGGAGGGAGGAAACCAGCTGCAGGGGAAGTGCCAGCACAATGGAGTGCACTGAGCCTGCAGGAAGCCCCTTGTCACAGAACCTGACCGCAACTGCAGCCGGCGACACCAACATTCTCAGGACATCACTGCCAGCAGAAGGAGGGGAAAAGAGCATGAGCTGCACCTCCTGATGTGTATTGAAAGGGCTTCAGCAGCGCCTGGCTGCCACAAAAACCCACCAGGCAACAGGGTGGTTGAAGATAACCAAGAGGGGACGAGACAAGTCCTTGCTTGTGTGAAAGGTGGGAAAAGAAGGGAAAAACAAGCAAAAGAAACTGCCCAGGAGAGTTTCCTGGAAAGGACAGGCCAGCAGTTAAAGTTTTGTGGGTCTGCCTGAAGTAGAATTAGGTGATTTTATCCCAGTAGCTGGAGATGACACGAGATGCTGCAGTGGTGGCAGCCAGGCAGAGAGCCAGCGTGGCGAGCACTGGGCTGGGATGTGCAGAGGGGCCCCAAAGGGGCCGGGGTGATGGGAAGGCACAAACACATCCTGTAAAATGCAAGCTGTCTACTGGATGCCTGCCAAGCTCCAGGGAGACCGATGGAGATTTTCAGATGCTACATAACTGCTGTTTCAAGAAGAACGACATATCAGTAGCAGTCTCTCAGAAAGTATCTGTTTATTGTCACCAGAATTTGCTAATGTCCCAGAACCACCTCTCACCACTCCCATTTGTACCAGTGATGCTGCTGGTTTGGGTTTTCAATCCAAGTTGTGTCAGGTTTTTCCATCTTACAAGTCTTGGGTGGCTCCACTGGAGAGTCTTCATCACAAACCCCTTTGCTCCTCCCCAAGTGCAGCAACTTCTCACATTAGAGCAGCCAAGAGAAGACAAAGCTGGGCTGAGGGCAAGTCATTTCAGCTTCTGAAGTCACCATTCATGCTAACCATCCCAGTGGACGGGTAACAAGCAGATGCAGCACATCTGGAGACCAAGCAGCATGATGCTGCAGGGACCCCAATAACTAGGTTATTCCTACAGATAGACAGAAGATTTTATTCTCAAATAAAGGCAACTTCCCAGTTGAACAAGCATAGCCAGGAGATCACAGAGCAGCCTGGGTTGGAAGGGACCTCAAGAGATCATCTGGCCCAACCTTTATGAGAAAGGGAGCCTAGATGAGGCTATCCAGCACCTTGACCAATTATATCTTGAAAACCTCCCTGGGGAGCTTGTTCCAGTGAATGATTGTAAATTAACTGTAAAATGTGTCTTTCTTACATCAGGAAAACCTAAGGGCCACTGGCGGCCAGGAAACCTTTGCTCTGAAAACTAGGAGACAAAAGCCCAGCGAGAACCTCAGCTGATGGAGGGAACAGAGACATTTGCCATTCTATAGAAGTCTTCTGGAGGTCTCTGTACTTCCTTCTCCCTGGGATTTGTGCAGCTTCAAAAAAAAGAAAAAACCAAACCCGACTGCTGAACTGCCACCCCAGACAGGCTGTGCAGACCTCAGACAGACAAGCAAGGTCCTGGCTTCCCACTTCTCTCCCTCTTGTGCTTCACCAACTACTCGCCAGAGCCAGTGCTGTGTCAAGCAAGCAATCAGCTAGAGGTAAAGGAGGGAAGGGAAGAAGATGTGCACCATGTGTGGCTTCCTGAGCGGAGCCCAGCAGATGCGAGCAGAGCGGAAACAGCAAAAATGTGCAGCCAGGCGGGGGAGAGGGCAGCGATGACTGGCCTGAACTTGGAAACCCACAAAAAACCCTGGAAGGCTTTTGGAGTAACAGCCAGCTTCATTCCCAGGCACAAACAAGTGGCCGTTATGGAGTCGCCTTTTGTCACGAGGGCCAGAGCGCTACAGTCTCCTGGGAGGCAAGAGAGCAGGACTCTGCTCTGGAGTTTATTTAAAAACAAGCACAAAACATTTAACGCAACAATAGCATCTTGTACGATGAATGCTAGTGGTGTTTCTCCATGGAAGCGACACACTCAAAGCTGCAAAAACAAATGAAGGCAACCAGAGCACCCAACCACACTCTTGGGATGGCATTTGTTTTCCCACACCCATCCTTCCCCTCAAGGGATGGGGCCAGTCGGGGGTCTCTGCCTCCGGTCTGGGTGCCAGGCAGCTGGGGAGTTACTCCATGGCAATCGCAGCCCAGACGGGAAAGACCAAGCCCTTTTCGCGGAAAGCAGCCTGACACATCTTAGCATTCATTCCTGGCAGACGCTGACGGCCAGCGTGGTTTTGGGTTCCATGTCAGTGAACAAGGCACCTGTCATCCCCATCCTGAATGGCACATTATCCTCCTTACAGCCAGAGGAGACTCCCCCCAGCACAAGCCTCCTCTCTACAAAGCATAAGAGATGGGATTAACTCCTGCTGGACCGTCCTGGGTGAGAACCTCTTCACCAAGGCGGTATTCGCTCTGTCAGAGCTCCATCCGACTGGCACGACTGTGCACGAGTGAGGCTCCTTCTGCCTTTCACATGCTGCTTCCCAGCTTGTTCGTACTGCAGCTTTCTCAGGGGTTTTAAAACTAGAAATGCTGTTTGCCATAAACAAAAAATAAAAGCAGAAAGGTATAAAAAGCAAACTGCACAGCCTAAGTCATGCTGCTCCCTCCAGCAGCAGAAATAACCCCGGGAATAGCCAAAGCTGCAGCAACAGGTACAGTGAGCGAATCCTTTATAGCCGTTCATGGTACCCACGTGCCTCCACATCCTTGCGCAACGCTACAGTGAGATTCCTAACCCTAGAGCACAGGTCTAAGCAAGATTACAAAAGCTGCCACGTGCTAACCCTAGAGCACAGGTCTAAGCAAGATTACAAAAGCTGCCACGTGTAACCAGCCATCCACGGAAGCAAGCTGGGAGCCGCAGGACCTTTATCTTGGAGCTGGGGAATCCACAGGAGGACTCGCAGAGCCAAGCGATGTCACTATTGCCTGGAGTCTTCTACCTCCTTCTGAGATGGAGCCTTAAACCAGAAAGCTTTACAAAAGGGCCAAGCAGTCTCAGCTTCACCTCCTTGTCACAGAGAGATTCAGGATCCTGCCTGAATACAAAGCTGGAGCACAGCAACCAGGATATGATCTCTTTGCTCAGGAATCACAAACAGCGGCAGCAAGACCAAACATCATCCCCTTTTCCCTGACACAACCAGGGCACATGCTGCTTTGGGCTTCAGGGACCTTCTAAAGCTTCAGTCACATGGAAAGCCCACGAACATCAGGCCCAGGGGACTGAGAGTAATCGAGTCCTTCTCTCTGGATGGTTTTAGGTGGGAAAGAACAAAAAGCAGCCAAGAAGCCTTTTATCCAGGATACCTCCATGGAGGGTCCTCTGCCTCTGGGCCAGGTAGGAGTGGGATGCTTAGTTTTGGGAGATGGGAAAGGAGAGAAAAAGGCAGTATTCAGTGTGAGCACTTGTTCTGGCATTCACGCACCATGGCTGGTGTCTGCAGGGTTCTAAAACCCATGTCCTGTCCCTGCCGAGAAGTAGAAAAACAAGTAGAAAAAAAACAGACTTAAAAAAATAGACATGATGAAAAACAAATAAAAAGGAGGAACAAGCACAGGAAAGCCCCTCTAAAAGCAGCAGGGAGAGGGCATGTCCCGGCCAGCCTCCTCCTGTGCCCCACCATCCCCATCAGACTCACGGTGGAGCTCCAGGCACGGCCATTCCTGGGCAGTGCCCGACCTCTCCCCCTTCTCAATCCTCTCCCAGCAGCTTTAACTCATTACACTAATGGAAGCCAGTCCCTTCCCCCAGGTCACCATGGCAATCTTTCCAACAGACAAATAAAGAAAAAAAATCCAAACAAAAAACAACCTCCCCCAGCATCACACCATGCTTCCCAGGAGGCCTGGGCGGCTCTCCAAGCCATGCCTGCCCGCCCCATGGGACGTGCTTTAAAAAGGGGCTGGGAGCAGAGGGAAGAGAGATTTTCATGTTTATTCTCCCAACAGACAGGCTCCCAGGGAGGACACTCTGCACATCCCAGAGTTTTGCAAGCCTCTGAGGGAGGGCTGCAGTGCCTGCCCTGCCATAGCTCCTGGCCTGGAGATGCTGAACATCATGGGGCTTGCCACCTTCCCCAGCAGGGAAGGGTGGGATCATCAGTTGGTGTGGGAGGGAGACTCCTTCCTACACCACATCATGAAGCCTGGAAGAACACGCTCTCCATACCAAGAAGTCCTGATCATGACATGCTTCCTTGTGACCTGGGGACAAGACACAGGCAGGGAGCGGAAAGTCTCTCCAGGACAGGGTGGTGGTGGGAAAGGGGTGGCTGCACCAGCCAGCCAGCGAGCGAGGGAGGGTCTCTGGATGATACTGGGGAATTAGCTCAGCAGAACTGACAGCACTTTCTTGGAAGAGGGGTGAGAGAGGGAATGGAAAAAGAGAGGGTTTGCTGGAAGGCAACAACTGGGAAGCCCCTCTGATTCCCTCCACCCCCTTTCCCAAGAAAAACATCACTGCTCCGCGGCTGCTAATGACTTCCAGATGGAGCAGCAGTGTCACAAAGCATGGAGAGCTCTCCTGGGGCCGCATAGCTCACACAGGGAGATTAAAGGCTGTACATGCTGCCCGTGTCTGCAAGACCAAGGCAAAAAGGAAGCAAAGGACACACCTCTGTCAGAAGGGCAAAGAGGAGCTTGAGAAAAACCCAAGCAGCATCCTTGTGCGTGCACACCCATACCCCATCGGGCTCCACAGAGATGCCACAGTTGGGTTTCTGCTCTTCTGCCTACTCAGGAAACGCTGGAAGGATACATGAGTTTTGTAACATCAGCATACCCATGAGAGCTGGGAGGAGGTCACGGAGCATCTCCAGGACCAGGATGGATGGTGGTATTGCAGCACAGGAGACCTGCCCCAGATGACAACATGGCATCTCTACATGCCCTAGAGTCTTACTCACTGACAGAGCCCAAATCCCGTCAGAGGATTTCTCGTGGGCTTTGCACACTGGAACACGTGGCAGATTTTCAAAGGAAAATGGACAAAGCTACGGGTTTAAAGAGCTCTGAAGAGCAAGAAGCCACCGCTGGCACAAGTCCCTGGGGGCAGAGCCAACAGGAGGGAACAAAGGAGGAAGACAACTACATTATTTGTAGTCAGATAGATCTGAACCCAAAATAACCTGATAGTACCAATTTCTGGCCTTAAGTCATAACCAATTTTAGTCTGCGGAGTAAACTATCACAGAAGGTGGCCATCACGAAGACAGAATGAATTACAATTAAATACAAGTTGCTTTTTAATTAGAAATTGAATTATGTGATGAGAATGCAAAAAAAAATTATTTGTATTGTCAGATATATGGTGTAAGCCAGAAAGGGGAGTACTGAGATAGTGTTTTGCATCAAAACTACTATTTTAAAAAGGATTTCCACTATTATCAAAGGAGTTGATCTGAAAGAATTAGAGGAAAATCTAGAACCAGTAAATCTCAGCCTTTTATTTTTTTTAAGGGATTAAATAAATTGTCCTAAACTATAAAGAAGTTTATTTCCAAGAGAGACAATGCATGTACTTCTATTAAAAAAAAAATCGACATACATATTATTTTTTAAACAATCCATTTTGCTCACTGTGGTCCAAGGCCAAACGCAAACCTTGGCGTCCCCTCCCAAGCGTGCAAGCTTGGCCACACATGTGTCTCTAGCAGCAAACCACTGACACATGGAGCCATGAAGAAGTAGCACAAACGGGTGAAAGAAGAACCCAGTGCTGACCCAGCCGTGTCCATCCACGGGGAACACTGCAGCACCTCACGCCAAAACAGGAGCTGGTTTTTGGCTAGTGTTTGTGACAGGCACCAGAGATCAGGGGTTTTGGGCTCTTCTCTAGCCTTTTCACACTTTTAGCAAAAGACATGCCTTTGAGTCTAACCCCACGATATACAGAAGTTGGCACCACCTTTAAAAGATGCCTCTTATTTCTGGAGAGATAGGGATAAGGATGGGAGCTTGAAGAGAAACCAAGAAGTCCCCATGGCTCATGGCAGGGCCACACTCACTGCTGGCTTCCAGAGCCTCTGCAACACAGCGCAGCTCTGCACAACCACCTCTGCAACAAAAACCTCTCTGAATCCCTGGACATCACCACTTTTTGTCGAAGGCAGTCCTGAAAAGGGTGAGCTGCTCTTATGGATGGAAGAGACAGCTCCTCCACGATCACTTAGCCAGCACAAGTCTGTTTGGATGACATGCTGGGATGCTCTGCACTGCTGGCCACATCAGGGACCCGTGGCAAGAGCGGCTGAAGCGCCCTCACACACCGTAGGGACAGCGGGCAAGCCCCGGGGAAACTCTGGCAGGCATCCCAGATTGCTGCCCAGGTACGCAGTCAGCAGTCCCTCCTCTCTGTGAGGGTCAGACCCCCCTGAGGCCAGCAAAGCTCACGACAGAACTTCCTGAGGACACCCAGGACAGCTTGCCAGCGCTGGATGCTGCGCTGACTTCAAGAACGAGCATGCAGATGCAACTGCAGTTCAACCCAGACGCAGGCTCGTTTGTGAGAAGGACTTCAAAGCATCCCTGAGCTTTCTGTCCCATTTTTTTCCAGCCCAGCCTGCATGAAAAGCAGCTTGAACTCCTTTCCGGGGCAGAAATCATCATTCTGGATTCTATTTGTATGAAACAGGATGGTGAGGAGAGTCTGTGATTCACCTCGTTAGAGAGCCTGTGTTCCTGTTAGCCAGGCTCCCCTCCAGCGCTGCCACAGCACATGGCTTCACCGGCAGGCTCACGGCCTTAAAATCAGCCTGAAGCCATCGCTGTCCCCAGCTGTCCTCCCCTTGCTTCCCCCAGGTTTTGCTGCCTGCCCTGCTTGGAAGCTGGATTCACAATCATTAGTCCAGTTGCTAGGAAAAAACCCCACAAAAATAAAAAAAATAAAAATCCACCCTGTTGTCGTTCTGTTGGGGCAGCGACACCAAACAGGACAGTGGAGAAAGGGAGCAGTGGCAGCAGCCACAGTGGACAAGTTTAACCTGCCATTGCATGCCTGTCCCAAACCTTACACCTCTCCCAAGAAACCTTGGTGCCACCACGCTCCGGGGAGGAGACGCTGCCCAGCCAAGGATTTACTATAAAACACAAAAAACCCAACTAGATGCAAAACCAACCCCCTCCTCACCCCCAAAGCTACGCAGAGAACCACACCCCGGCTCGGGATGCCTTTGCACTCTTTCTTGTAACTGGCCCCACTCCCAGGACCAACTAAGTGGAGCCACGGGTAATGTCACCCTGTCACTTGCTGTGAGCAGCTGGAAGCAGATTTCCTATTTTGGACCTGGCAGGCGAGAGCGAAGCTGAGACCATCCGGCTGCTCCTTGCTGGGCAGCTCCAGGGAAAGGACAGAAAGGCAGGCAGCAGGGAGAGTGCCCAGCGATTCTCCGGCACCCAGGCGGCCCAGTGAGGGGGAAAATGTGAAATCCAGGGTTGGGGATTTAAGGCAAACAACAGCCGAGGCTTTTGTCCCCACCCTGCTGAAAGCCCTTTGCCTGCAGCAGCTGCCTCTGGGCATCATGTCACCAAATCCTCGAAGGATGGAGAACGTGGTTTTTCCTATTATGTATCTTCACTATCACCCCACCAAGATGGGGCAAAAGCAGTTAAGTCCAGTGTTACTTGACTCTTCACTGAAATATCCAAGAAGTGGTTACCCTGTTGTTAGCATCCAACTCCTCAGTGCCTTTGGCTATCTTGAAAGGTGTTTTCTGACCCACGATCAACGCCTTACCCGGCCTCCAGACACGCACTTCAGACACAGTGTTATGCAAGCGCAAGAAGCAAGAAGGATTTTAGGTTTTCAACTAGTAATAAAGCAAATAAATGTGTATTAGACCATAAGCCTAGCTCAGATGAAGAGCAAGCACTTTATAGTCACAAACGCACGAAACTCCAGTGCTCCAGCTATCCCCAGCACACGGACTGCGTGGTCTTTACAGTGCTGAAGCAGTTAACTTGCCATTTGCTGGAGCCCTGGGTGCACAGCCAAACTGGAAGTGCCAAAAGCCAAGACTGCAACAAGTGGTTAGGGGATCAGAGGGTTTGTGAGCTGAGGAAAAGCCCACGAACAAGAGCTCATTTAATAACCTCCCAAGCCAGCTCACTGGAGGCTAGGTCTTCGGGTCTGCAGTGGCTGAAGGCAGAGAAGCATCATGTGTGGGTCCCCAGTAGCTGCCCTGCTCCCCAGCGTCCTCCTTCACCCACTTCCCCATTGCCATCAAATCCCACACACCGACTGACTGCGTTCATTGTTGTTCCTTTCCTGTAACACACAGACACCCTGGGAAAACAGCCTTTAACAAAAACACTCCAGCGTGGGGCAGGGGAAGGGACACCAACAGAAACGAGGAGACCCCAAAGCGCTGCTTTCCCACACCCCTTCCTCACTAAGTACAAACCCCATGGGTCAAGTTTTCCTCCTCCAACAATTTTCATTGCTTCCCCCTGCCCTGCAGCGTCACAGCAAAGCCTGGCTGGTCTTTAACAGCCTCCTGACAGATCCTGGGACCAGTGCCCCGTGCCAGACACCAAAAAGCAGTTTTCAAGAGGATAAAAAAAAAAACCCAAACCATCTCTGGAGAGCAACCCCAGAGAGGTTCCTGCTCCCAAAGCAGGAACATTGTGGGTGTGTGTATGTTGGGTGCCAGAGGAGAAAAAGGAGGGAGTATCAGTTGTAGGGGGGGAGGAAAGAGGGAGAAAAAAAGAAAAGGCAAAAAGAAACCCCAGCCTTCAGTCTCCAGCGGGCTGGCTGGGAGAGGCAGCAGCTGAAAGAAATGCTCTGCTGCTATTACTGCATGGAAATTACAGCTGCCAGAAGGAATCCAGGCCAATCTGCTGCTGAATATAACTTTAAAAAGACATCCAGCCTCAAATCATGGTCCATTCATGGGAGTCAGAAAGCCAGCGTGGTGGTGGGACCTGCGGTCCAGTCCCCATCACCTTCTGAACAGGCCAAGGACAAAGACAAAACAAGAAGGGGTGTAAGAGCAAAAGATGCCCAAAAGGCAGGAAGGGAGACCTGGCCCCCGCGCTCCAGGAGGGGTGCCAAGGTTTGGGGAGAAATGCGTTAACTAGGGAGACATCTGTTATTGGCCCCCAGAAGGAAGGAGGTGCTTGGGCTATTTTCTGGGATGGAGGGAGTTTAACTTCTTAAGAGTTCCCTTTTCTCTTTTTAAAATTGAAAATTACAAAGGGGAAATGCTGTAAATACAGCTCTGGGTGTTTGGTAGGAGAGGGGAGACAGCAAGAGAGGGAAACCCACCACTATTTACAGCCAGAGCACCTACTGTAAGCAGGCACAGCCAAGAAGAGGGCTCGGCCATGCCGTTACATGGACAAGCCAGGAAAAACAAAGGAAAACCCTTTCCAGGGGGTAAATTCAGCTGCAGGTGAGAACAGGACATTGGATCAGACAAGTCCTCACCCCAGCCCCAGCAGCTTGCACTCTAAGCCAGCGCCTGCCTGGCAGCCAGCCCCTCCTGCAAGCTGCTCGTTCTCGTCTGCGAGGCAGCACTGGAGAACAGGGTAAAAATAGGGGGTTTCATCTTCCAGCAAGCCAGCATGCTGTCAAATTAATAAAAATCCCGTGAAGCTTAACCATAACACAGAGAGGCTCCACCTGCCCCTCCTGGGGAACATGAGTCACAAGCTCGCTGAACTTCACTTTCCACTGCCAGCCGCCCCGTCGGCTACTTTTACATCCCTTTGGATAGGAAACGAGACACGCTTCCAAAAAGTCCCCTGTCTTCCCAAATGTGCTCTGGGGGAGGCGGCAGCGGAGAAAACCCGCTATGCTGCCACCCGTCTTTTTGCGCTTTTAGCCGCCGTGACTTTGGATTCTGCGCTTGGGCCCCAGCCAACGTTTCACAAATGCTTTGGCTGGCACGGCAGGGGATATTTTGGGGAGGGGGAGGTATTTTTAGTCTGACCTCCCTGCTGCTCACCCGGAGCTTTCTGCCCGGCTTTTGAGCACGCTGCAGTCCCCCCCTGGGGCCTGGCACCAGCGTTCCCCAGACCTACTTACCGACATAGAAGGTGTTGGGGGCCTGCTTGTCCCCCAGCTGCAGGTAGAGGATATTCGTCGTCTGCGAGTCATGCCGGAGCCACAGGGACACTCCCAGGATAATGCCTCCAGCCAGCTGGGGAGAAAGCAGAGAGAAGCAGGAGTCACCTACTGCTCCAGCCATGCCAGACCAGAGCCACCGTTTTCAGGTGGGAGCTGAGGGCTTGCCTTTCATCTTTCTAAAAAATTCTTATTTAATCCTTTCACATACAAGAACATCCTTCCTAACCATCATCACATCCCTGCGACATGCTTTGCGCCCCATAATACATGAGCCACATGCTCTTCCCTGCTTTGAGAGCACCCCTCACTCTGGGGTTGTGCAAAGCGCTTTCCAGTTCCTGCAGGCAATTTTTTCCTAAGAGCTGTTTTATTAGTCTATTAAAATGGATAAAATGGAAGGCTCAGGCTTACCCAAGAAACACAAGGTGTCTTTTAGGAGAGCTTTTCAACAGAAGTTAGGATCAGCCCCAATTACTCCCTTTTCTCCACAGACTGTTATCACCCCATTTCATTTCTCGGTGATGTACAAAGAGGGTTTTGTTTGATCTGCTGAGAGCTGGGCAGGAAGGCTCAGAAAAGTGGGGGACCATCAGTTTCTCCCCTCTGCCCCCAGTCTCACATGCACATTACTTCCCACCCAGGATCAGTCTTCCACTCTGAGCAGACACAGTGGGACCAATCCTTCTGCATGCCCAAAAGCTGCTCTGCCTCAGGGAAGACTTCTTCAACCAACGCAACACCAGATCACTAGTGATGCAGAGCAAGTGCAGAGACGTCGTGGCTCTGTACCACACCCCCACTCCCAGGGGATCCAAAACGCCTTAACTCTCCCCAAACACACTCGTCACCATGTCCACACCCTGACATTTAGCACAGCGTTTAGGAGCACACAGATGACCGAGAAACCACACTCAGTGGGACTCGGTAACATTTCCAGCAGCATCTTTGTGTTACATCCCACTATTCCCCTCCCCTTGGGTCTCAGGGATGTCCCACATCAGGAGAGCACAGATGAGGAGTCCCACCAGTTGCCCTCGCAGCATGGCTTTGATTAATATCTGATCTTCTTCCAAGGTGTGCCATGAGCACAGGAGCCCCTGTGGCCATCGCTTCCACAGCTCAGTTCACTGCCCGTTTAATTTCATAACACGATAGAAAAAGAGAAATGCGCTTCAAAGACACTCTGCGAACGGAGCCTCAACCCTGCCTAGCACTGGAATATTTATGTCCCAATAATGGGAAGTTCTATGACTGACTTCCTCACTGTTCTCCTTCTGGGAGGGGCTGGGACTGGCTGTGGAGGATGGGAGCAGATCGGGAGTACTGAAGCGAAGGTGTCACCAAGACGAGCTTGAGCCAGAGCACTTCCAACAGGATTCATTGCATTGTCCATGACACCTCCCTTCCATTTAAAACCATGAGGAAAAAAATTAACATACATGTAAAAAACCCCAACCCTTAAGAATTCAATATCACTTCCATGAAAGGCTGGAAGCACCTGTTCAAATGCCAACTTCATTTTGTATGTTCCTCGAAAGATCCTCGAAGATTTTCATCTTTAAAAACGGAAGATAACTACCAAAAAGAACAGAAGCAGAAACATGATTTTCATCAAAAGGGGCTGAGTCGGGTCAGCAACAGGCAGGAGAGGCACCATGAAGGTCACGTTAAAAAAGAGTTTGTCCCATAAAAGTGCAAAGCCTCCAGCTGTGCAAGCACAGCAGAGCCTCATGAGGACTGGGAGCAGACACGTGAGGACTGGGATCTGCAAGACAGGTTGTCAGTGGGAGCCCGGCTTTGCCCCTCCGGAGGTCAGCTGGTGGTTTTCCACCTCGCTCAGTTCTGCAAATCTCAGCCAAGAGATTTTTACATGGGTGCCACTGACGCTGGGGCAAAGCCACACAACACATGCAAAACCCACAGGGCAAGCTGACCCTGGAGATTTTTCACACCCACCAGCTACCTGGAGAGGGAGAGAAGATTTTAGAAGCCTTTCCCCAGTTTGCCACCAAAATAATCAGCTTTCAACAGTTCTCCCATAGCAACTAATGCAACTTCCCTGCCAGCACGGTCCCTCATCCCTCTTGGAGTGGGGAGAGCCCGAGGTTCTCCAGACACTGGCTATGGACAAAAGTCACAAAAGCCGGTTCCTGCTTAAAGCCATCTCCCCATAAGG
>NW_010400688.1:6485-8875 GCF_000710305.1 Buceros rhinoceros silvestris | reverse complement strand
ATCCAGCTCCAAATAAGGCAGCTCGTGGCTTTGCAGAAAGTTACTCAAATCCAGCCTGGTATGGCTCGTTCATTGTCTGAGGGCGTAACGAAGCCTGTGTTTATCCTCTCAGGAGAGGGAGAATGCCCCCAAATTAATCAGTGTCGCTCCTAAAGTAAAAGTCTCTCAGCAGCTCCCAGGGTGGAAGAGATCCCAAAGAATCTGGGTTTCTGCGCTGGCTGGGAGAGATGAAGAAAAGACTGCAGCCCTTTTTGGTTTGGTTTTCCCTCTGCAAGGAAACTGCTCTGCCCTGGCACAACACTCTCCTCCCCCGGCAGCACCACCCCAGCACCCCAACCATCCGTGTGAGCAGGAGCAGCAGCTGCCTTCCAATTAAACTAGCCCTAAAACACCCAACACAGAACCAAAAGCAGATACAAGCTATTCTCAAAATATTTCTTAATCATTTGGGAGCGTCAGCCAAAGGGATAGAGACTCTTCCGACTCCTCAAACACAACCCAGCGGTGAGGTCTGGCAGAACCATCTCCAGATGTTCCCAGTTTCAGCCCGAACGCACCCCAGGAACACCCCACGTCCCTCCCACACTGTCTGCCCCCATTTGCTTTTCTAACAGAGCACAGAGGACCTCCGAATGGAAGATTTAATCCAACAGCAGCTGGATTTCTTAAGAGAGAGCAACATTCACTTACTAATGAAAACAGGGTTTAGCCTACAGTGAGTAACTTTTTCCATGAACGCCATACATCCTTCCACCACCAAGCAGCGCAGCGTGTAATCAAGGCACCTTTCTTCCCAAAGGAAAGACAAGAGGGAGAAAATCTCACCAGCTTGCCACAGTGACTCTGCCTTCGCCTGCACCTTGCTTGGGATAATCTCATTTTTAATACAACTTGTTCCGCATATAAACTCAGTATCTTCCTCCCTCCCCACCCTACGGCCACTGCTGTTTGCCAACACAAGAGCCAGAATTGCTCCAACCACTATGGCAATGGCTGTGTGTCCTCATATATTAAATATCCTTTTTTCCCCCCCCCCCACTGTAGGTTCATGATCTCATGCAGGTCACCTCATTGCTGTCTGAGCTGGGTGAACACAGAGCAATGTCCCAGAGGTTGGGGCCGCCACTCCTTGCAGGTATACCTCAAGCACCCAGCACAGCTCTCCTTTTAAATTTTGGGGGACTGTCTTAATGAAATCAGTAATCTAAAAGCTGCAATGGCAGCAACGGCAGCACTGCATCGCTCTGAGATCTGCTTTCTGCAAGCTGACCTCCCCAGCCAGCCCTTCCCCTGCCAGTACGAAGGCGCTGGCAGAGGTGGAGGCCACTGAAACAAGCAACTCCTCAGACTCAGAGCATCCAGATTATTTTCCAGCATTTTAAGCAATGCTAACTTTCTCAGCTGCTTTTACAGCCTTGCGCTTTGCTCTGGAGTGTTTTAAGCTGTTATTCTGCTGCCTTCTCCTACCTGCACTTTTGTATGCCTTTGTCTAAATAAAATAAAATCCCACAGACAGACCCCTCCAAAACCCCAAAGAAATCAACTCCTCAATGAAAGTAACACCTCCTCCACCATCTCTGCCCCCTCAAAAACTCACTGCAAGCCTGGAAGGGCCCCAAGCCCATGGCAGGGTATCTCCCTGCATTGCCAGTGCTCCCCAGAACGGACCAGTCCTGGAGATCGTGTCCCAAGCAGCCGGCCAGCACAGCAGAGGTGGCGCAGTCGGCTCCGGCATTTCCTCTTCACCACTGTTTTCCAGCTTCCAGAGATTTATTGCTTCTTCCACAGACAGCCAGACTTTTCCGGCTGGCTGCCCAAGGCTTGCTTTTTGCAGGGAACATGACAGGGCAAGGCCCCCATCGGATGCTGCCTGGGGGAGGGAAGAGGGAGCCCCCAGTCCTCTGAGAGGTGATGGGGTAGTACCCCGAATGATGGGGTATAACCATCTGAGCATCACGATGATGGTGGGCGTCCAGCTCTGGTTTGCTGCCTCACCTACCGCGTACATCGTGGGGCTCACTTCAACTGAGCCTCACTGACTGATACACTGTTCACCCTAAAATTTCCCAGATCCAGCTGTGGGACAAGAGAACAAGCCCATCTTTCATGGCTTAGTTACTTCCCCCCTCCCTGAGAAATTCCCATGATTTAGGGGTGTTCGCCCCTTTAACGCAGGTCACCCTGTTTGAGAGCTGTCCTCACCTTCACCTGCTGCTCCTCAGATGTACAGCAGGACCTCCATCACCCCAGGTCCCTTCCGCCACCCTCAGCCCTTTTCCTCCTGCTCCCTTCCCTCCACTCCTCTCCAAAAGCAGTTTCCTGGTGGGGAGGAGGAGGAGGAAGAAGTCTTGGCAATGGGGCAGCTTGCCGAGCGTGTCAAAGCAGAGCAG
>NW_010400688.1:407-6370 GCF_000710305.1 Buceros rhinoceros silvestris | reverse complement strand
ACAACCTGTGGCTCGAGCCGGTGGAGGAGGGAACTGGAGGTGCCAGTGGTTTCACAATGCTGTATTTTTAGCAGTGCTGCTTCCCGCAGCCGTGGCCAGTCCAGCTGCTGGAACACCGCTTCCCACCCAACACCTCGCACAGGCTCCAGGGCCAGGACAAGCTCCTGCCTTGCTGCAAAAACACCGGCAGCTGAGCCCACACCACGATGCCTGTGAGATACCACAGTTATGTACAAGAGGAGGATGCTGCCAAGAAAGCTTATCGGATTTTAGCTGGGTTAGGGATCAGGTAAACGACTGGAGATTTTAAACAGGTTTTCATGCTGCAAAGGCTTTCAGCTTCCCTGACACCACCCGGAAGCGGAGCCCAGACAGCACCCAGATCCCACTCAGAGAGCCCAGCCAGGGTTCCCCATGGCTCCTCTCCAGCACAACCTGCTAAGCAGCCGAGATGGAGTAAAACCAACCCCCCCTCCTTTTAGGTGTGGGGAACCATGGCACAGAAGGATGAAACAGCTTGCCAAAGGTGAAGCATCTTGCCATGCGAGAAGCCCATCAGGCAGCCAGGAATGAATTGCTAATTCGGGATCGAAGCTCTGCTCCCAGACGGACTGCTTGCCAGTCTCTAGGTGGAGCAGCAGATTCCTAATCCCCAATACGTGCAGCGTAACTAATGAAACACCACCCACCGCTGCACCCAGCATGAGAGGGGACAAAGAAAGGAGCTAGAGATTCAAGACTTGATGGAAATTACCTTTGGACGGGCAATACAAGCCCTTGCATGATGCGTGCTAGGACCTAGCAGGTTCTGCCCTACCATCTCGAGGACTGAGGTGGGCACGAGAGGAGCACATGGCTGTTGGTGGCAGGCACACAAGTACGGGCAGCACTGCCTGCATCCTGCAACTCCCTTCCTGGAAAGCAGAAGTTGATTTCTTTTCTACTGGGAACAAATGTGCCCTGCGGGAAGGACTCGGGGTTCAGCACGGGGCTGAGAGTTCAACAGCAGCCCATGAATGCAGAAACTTTGGCTCGATACTGCGATGGTCTTCATGTTAGGAAGGTGGGACTTCATGTTACAAATTCATTTTAAATTTTAAGGTAGGACATGCTACAGATCACCCCCACACTGCTTGCTGGGGCAGACTGTGGGACGCCCCAGAGCAGCAACACATGAGGACCCCCGCAAGACTTTTTAGGGAGGTGTAAACAGGGAAAGTGACTTAAATCAGACAAATGCAGTTACAGTTTGACAGTCACACAACGTAAAAAAAAAAGGCTTCTCAGCCGAGCTTGCACAGGCACTCGCAAACTGCAGCAACAGAGAAGACTCCTCTAGGAGCACAGACAACACCTTCCATGGTGACCACACTCGGCAGGCACCAAAAGTCAGGCTCAAAGTTCTCAGACAAGGTCTGGCCTGCCCAGGAATTGCAGAGAGGGTGTTTGGGAAGAGCCCTGTGCTCACAGGCTGGAGGAGGAGGACAGCCTGCAGCCCGTGCTCCACTCCCAGCTGTGGCTATTAATAGAGCTGCTGGCCGGGATGAAATTCTCCACTGGTGCCTATAGTTACCAGCCCCACAACACTGCTGGGCTTTTCAAAACAAGCTCTGGAGGAACCCTCCCAGAGGAGCAGCACGCCAGATGCCAAATAAAGCTTGGTGGATGGGAGAAGAGTGGGAATCCGGCATCAAAATCCAGGAGCGGGGTCCTCAGACAGGAAGCACCAAGCGCGCAGGCTGCTCGCCGCTGCAGCCTGATCCCCGCTGTGGACAGGCGTAATCACTATACACTGACATCTACCAGCAGGTTTAATTATCCTCAGGGAGAGGAAAACTATTTTTGATATTACTTTAAGATTAATTTGGCCCCACACATAAGCATTTAACTGCAATGGTAATACATCTGCTTTCCCCCTTTAACAGTACAGTGAAAGGCAGTGGCACAGCACAGGATCAAAGTGTTTCTCAAGGCGTCATACAAGGGTTAATGCTCTTGCAGGACATAAGCAGTATGGTCGTTGATAGAAGAACAACCTCCAGAAGACAGAGCCATCCATGCCCCCTCCAGACACCAGCCACGCTTCCTTCTTGCTTCTGCAGTCCATCCCATTAACTGAATCTGGTATCCCATAGGGCAGGGCACTGGCCCCTCAAAGACCTGCTCAAATCACTTTCTGCATGCAGAGGCTTCAGAAGAGGTTTCATAGGTCATAGTAGGACTGTTATCCCTTGCCAGAGAGCCCAGAAACATATCCCAGAGAGCCATCAGCAGACATACTTCAGTCCAGGTACTGAGCCTGCTCAGAAAACCTCTCCCTTGCCCTTCAAAGATGGGCATTAAATAGCTGCAGGGTCACCACAGGTGGAAATACACTTGCCAGTACATCATCCCAGGATATCAAACCCAAAGATGGTGGAAGAAGAGCCAGCATCACATCCTTGCTCCTCACAAGGCTGTCTGTGATTCCCAGGGACACACTAACCACAGCAACGCCCGTGCTCCGCAGCGGAGCAGCCTGGCAGCCGCTATCACCAACAGCTTTCCAGCAGCGCTCAGCGCAAGCCTGCGCCCAGAGCAGAACGTGAGCTGCCTTCCGAGGCCAGGGAGACATTCCAGCCCCTGCTTCAGAGCTCTTCAGTGCGCACGAACCGCCAGATCTTCCATTCAACAGCGGTACCCAGCCACCCTCCTCACTCAGCACACTGGGAGGGTCATGAGCCGCTCAGCGGAGTCGTCGCCGTGGGACCACCACCACACAGAGCTGCCCGCTCCCTCCTCTCATGGCCAAAGCCAAATATCTTCGTGCGTGCTTTGTGGACTCCAGGCGACAGCCAACAGATTTTTCAGTGTTGTGCAACAAAATGCTGGACTCCACCGCCCCTTCCCTTCCGATCACCATCGTCAAGACCGAGTTTTAGTTCCACCTTCCCTCTGCTTTTGCCTGTCCTCCCCTCTGCACCCTGACTGCACCACATTCCCTCAACACGAGCAAGAGGAAGGAGTTACACAGTGGAAAATGGCATTAGGAGCAAGCTCTTGCTTTGCATCAGACACCTCTCTGGTAGGGCAGGCAGGTGCTCTAGACCTGGAAGGCTGCCATGGGCTGTATTAGCTAATAAGCTGGGCAATCCTTCTCCCAGCAAGTCAATTCTCCTTGGTTGTGTTTAATTACAATTTAAAATAGCTCTCTGGCTTCCTTCAGCCTCTCCAGGGACTCTTTACAGCAGTGGTCAGTTCAGCCCCACGTGCTGAGCTCTGCTATCAGATTCAGGTAATTCAGGACAGCAGTCAAAGTCTGGCTGTGTACTGAGAGTGGGATGGAGAAGCAGCTCCACCCCGCCACGTGCCGAGCCCAGCCCCGCTCCAGGCTGCTGGGTGACCTGGGACTGCCCACCACACCAGCAACAGGTACCACCAATGCTCCTTCTCACAGGACAGGGAAGCAGAGCATCCCCTCTCCACCGGCCACTCTAAGGTTTCAGGACAGGTTAGCAGCACAGAAAAGCTTTTGACTCACCAGCCCTGTGCTTTACTAACCAGGTGAGGTCTCCAAGTGCTGCCTGTGGCCTCCTCCAACGGATGGGACTGTGGATGTCACTGTGAAACATGCGGGGACCCTTTCTCTCCCGGGACAGGTGCCCGTTTGTACACTTGGTCTGTGCAGCAGCTGCTGCTCATTCCTCGAGAGCCACCCTGGACCGAGCACGTAACCCCGGCATCTTCTCAAAAATGTATGCGCAAAGGAAAAACCACCCCCAAAATTAAAATAAAACCGGAACATCTCAAGCAGGGAAGGCTGCTGAGGCGCCCCAGGTAGCTGGCAAGAGGGCTCCCTTTTCCTCTTGCTTTTGAACACAGCAGCTTTGTGAAATCCCCCTGCGCTGCCAGGGGAAGGAAGCGGGGGGAAGCCAGAGGGGGGTCGGTTTATTTATACTCTGGCAGGACAGCAGGGCTACTTAAAAAAGTTATCGGAGTTTCTTTCTTTCTTGTTAACACCATTAAGGCTGAGAATTGCTTCCTTTCTTCCTTTTGGGCACTGGAGCAAGCTCTCGATGGGGAGCCTGCCAAACTCTGGGCTCTACCTCCTGCTTGTTCTCACCAGCAGTGCCCGACCTCGGCTGGGCACAAGGCGAATGATAAGTAAACGATAAATAAATGATCAGCAACTGAGCGCAAAAAGCCCAGCGGCCCTTGCACGCTAACCAGCTGGCAGCACCACAGGGCTGTGTGTACCTCGTCTCCCACCTCCCTGGGGTCACAGCTGTCATCCCAACACAGCCACCCTGCACCACATCCAGCCTTTAAATGCCACCCCATCACAAGGACCTTTGCACTTCGGTGGTGACCAAGGCATCCTTCTGCAGCTGGCAAGGCAAGGTTGGCTGTTAACTGCGTTCGCTTGGTGGTAAACCTCAAAATTCCCCTCAACTACTGGTTGAAAAACAACTCAAAAGTCCTTGAAAACCACAAGACCTGGAGTTCAACCACCCTTCAGCTGGCCAGCCTCGCAGAATACGTCATTAATTCTAACGAAGCCCAGGCTCCCCATCCGCACAGGAGGTGTCTGAGGGCACCGGCCACAGGCCCCCACAGTGGGAGGAGGTGTTTGGGGGAGCCAGTGGATCCGGCTCACAGGCACCCCTAACTGGGAGGAGCTGGAGCATCTCCACCCAACGACTGCAGGCATCAGGCTTCCTCTGAGAGGTAGGGCAAGGCACCAGGAGTCCTAACGGGTAAATTAAATGGATTGGCTATTCCTCTTGGAAACAAAATGCTCATTTATAAAAGATAAACTGTTCTGCAATGCACCCTGGGGTCAGCGAGCTTGCTCGGGAACAGTGGCTGTGCACAGCCCCCAGTATCCTTCCTGCTGCCCAGGAGACCCTTCCTCCCTCGCATCCGCGCCCGGCAGCTTCAGCAACAAGAATGGCAGGAAACTAGGACCAGAAGGGAAGAAAAAGCCCTGGGATAACTCTGGTCACTCGGAAGGAACAACACTTCAGAGAAGAGCCTGCCCACCTCATCCTGCCATTTTAAGGGTGGAGGAAGAGGTTAAACGCTACCATCCCCTCCCAGGACTGTCCCACATTCATCTCGCAGCTGGCAACACATCAGGTATCAATTAACGCCCTCGTCAGAGCTCCTCATCTCTCCCTCGGTCAGGGTCAGCGTTATACCCAGGAACAAGGCAAAGGGGCCTGAAACCTGGCTGGATTTGACAGCGCTTGCTCCCACGCAGCTGTTAAGCCCTACACCTCCCAAAGTTGGGGTGGGAACCCCCCAAGACCTTCACCACCACCACCCCACCCCGGGAGAAGGTGGCAGGGGGAAGCTCCAGCAGGACAGAGCAGCTCCAGGTGCCAAGGCAGGGTTTGCTCTGGAAGGCATTGCTCCCCTCCCCAGCCCTTCTTGCTGCAAGCGAAGATGAAGAAAACCCCCAAATTCCTCACCACCAGAGTGGGGGGTCAGGCAAGGGGCACATCCTGACCACGCAGCCAGCGCTCCGCAAGCGGTGCCTTGCCTCTGCAGGGTGGGGCTGGGCTGGCTTGTGAGGAAAGCAGCATTTTGGGGAATGGAAAATGGCCTATTTAAAAAGAAAATAATAAAACCCCCAGCTTGTTGGGCACATTGCCTTGCTCCCAGGCACGGGAGCGGGGAGAGCATTTCTTGCCACGCCAGCCCCTTGCTGCTGGAGGGTGTTTCTAACCGGGATAAACCTGGTTTGCAGGGAAACCGGGATATGCTGCTGTTTGCTCCATTAGCCACAAGTCTGGATGGATTATTTCATGAGCAACTTTCTCAGAAAAGGCAACCTCTCCAGCCTGGGTAAAATCTGCACCCTAAAATAACTTCTGAGGCTGCGGTGCCCAGCTTGGGGATGACCCAAACACGGGCGTCGAGGCCAGCTCCCACCACGGTGCCAGAGCCATCGAGCCTGTTCGCTCCCTGCCAGCTCTTGG
>NW_010400688.1:0-272 GCF_000710305.1 Buceros rhinoceros silvestris | reverse complement strand
CCTGTCCGCTCCCTGCCAGCTCTTGGCAGGGGGGGATGAAGAGCAAAACCTGCCCTGATCACCGGTATTTCTGGAACTCCCTCTCGTCTCCTCTGCGGCAGACAGCTGGGCCAGCACCTCTCCTCCCTCCATCTCTCCATCCTTGGCTGGCCAAGGAACGTCGCTTTCCCCAGCGCAGCCCCACAGCAACAGGGGGTTTGGGGGTGGCAGTCCTCGGAGCTGGGGTGGGGCAGCTCCGAAACCCACGCCGGAGCAAGGCACCCCCACCCTTC
>NW_010400687.1:16796-18025 GCF_000710305.1 Buceros rhinoceros silvestris | reverse complement strand
GGTGGCAGTAGATGACCCATGACTCAGACCCGTACAGAGGAGCAGACAGTGCAATGGCTCTGTAGACACTGATCTTTGTGCTTTTCTCCAGGTGCTTATTGCACCAGACTCTCTTACGGAGTTTTCCGAAAGCTCTGTTTGCCTTTGCTATTCTGTTGTCTATCTCTTTGTTGATCGTGGCATCTGAGGAGATGATGCTCCCCAGATAGCGGAACTGCTGGACTGACTGCAGCTCTGACTCGCCAGTGGTGATGTGGGGATGATGGTAGTCATCTTGTGGTGCGGGTTGGTAGAGAACTACTGTCTTCTTCAGGCTGACTTCCAGCCCAAAAAGCTCAGCCACCTCTGCAAAGCAGGATGTTAAGCGCTGCAGAGCTGCTTCTGTGTGGGCAACGAGGGCGGCATCATCAGCAAAAAGCAGCTCGTGGACTATACTGTAATTAAGAGGACAGCTGCCAATCAAATGAGTATAATAAAAAATAAATATTTAGGCAGGTGATTTTCCCTCTTGCTGTATGACTGGTAATAGATATGTTATTGCCAAGTGTTGTTGCACTGCAGAGTATGTCTGGGCCAAGCTTTCTTTTTCTACAGATAACTGGAAATTAATAGCATTTACATTCATAGGATTGAAGATAAAATTGGAACTTGAGAATATTTCATTTGAATATATACAGATTAAGGACCAAATTCTCAGCTAATTTATGCAAGGTTGACTGTGAGATTAGTCCTGTCAATGACTGTTCATCTCTATTATCACTTAATATATCAAGGTATATTAAGTTATTCTGTTAATAAAAAAGAAAAAAAAAATCACTTCATTGGATCTGTGTATCATTGCTCATCTTTGAGCGGCATCACACCAGAGACAGGATGTCTCACACATGGACTCGTGCCATGTCCACTTGATCTCCCCTTCCATCCTCTCTGATGATTCTGCTGCATTAACAATTTCTTTGCACTTATTTTTATGTTTGTTTTTAGAAATGAAAAGCCAAATCCCAACAGAAAAAAAAAAAAACAAAACCTGAATCCAAAACTCCCACCATTTGGATTTAGGAAATACCTGGCTTGTTTAAAAACAGGTATAAAGGAAATCTCAGCATTTTATAATGAAGGGAGTTCCTGCGGTGATTTCGGTCTCATTATTCAATTACGTGTTCCTATAACTGCTGTAATATGGATATGACGTATGCATAAAAGAAACTAAATTCGGTAGAACTGTCAGG
>NW_010400687.1:12244-16563 GCF_000710305.1 Buceros rhinoceros silvestris | reverse complement strand
AGCTTGAACTGCTGCCAGAGATAAAGTGAAGTGTAACTGTCACAGATAAATGGAGGAAGTTTTACAGCAAATACCTGGTTGGTGTCTACACGTCTGTGGGTAGGACTCAGTTCTCCAGGCTTCGAAGCTTGAACTGCTGCCAGAGATAAAGTGAAGCGTAACTGTCACAGATTATTGGAGGAAGTTTTACAGCAAATACCCAGTTGCTATCTACACGTCTGCGGGTAGGACTCAGTTCTCCAGGCTTCAATTCCTAATACCATTTTACATTTCCTAGGACATGTTTCCTGGCCTCCGTTTTGCACTGCAGACATGGTGCGTGTTTCTCTGGGCCTGTAGATGTTCAGGCAACTAACTGAATCCAGTGCTTCACATACTGTACATGGAGAAGTGCTGTTCATGCTGGAGACCATGAGGGATGGGTCCTGATGAAAATATGGTAAAAATAAATAAATAGAAGAAGCTTTGTAGGGGCATCTTACGAAATCATTCTGAAATAGCAAGGACGAGGAAAGCAGTCCTACTGCATCCGCACCTGAAACTGTATGGTGAGTCAAATTAAGAAATTAACAGGCGTACAGGATAGGTAACCCTGGATGAAACTGTTTCAGTTAGCAAAACCATCCTGTGTGCTGTTCCTGACCCTCAGTCTGAAGGACTTACTTTCCTGCAGTGGGATTGTCCAGCAACAGCAGGAGTGTTGAGCTCTCAGTCAAATGGAACTGATAGCTTTTCCTTTGTTTCCTACAGGGAGCAACATTTTCTAAGGTGCCAAGGAGGAGAAAGGAAATTTGATATCACCCTGTATAATTTTAATTCTTTGAAATTATGAACAGTAAACAAGGTCTGAATTGACTTAATACCTGCTCTGTGTGTAGCTGTTATTTGATTTAGGGGAAATACCAACTCCGGTTGTAACAAGCCAGCTGGGAAACCTAGAAGGCTAATTTTATATTTCATGAATAGGTATGTGCTCCCCTGTGCCTGGACCAATCTTCTCCAGTCTCTCAGAAAGTGCTTATCCAGTGCTTGTCATCACAACCAGAACTGCACACCTTAAAAATCACATTTCCTGGTGTGTTTGTCATGCTGAGGTGTCATGGAGGGGAGCTATGGAATCATAAAGAGTTTACCAAGTGACACATCAGGAAATGAATAACAGACAAACATAAAATGTTCTCTTTTTTTCCTTAAACAAGGGACACACTGAGACTGTCATTCTCGTCCTTGTAAGTAAGGGACACTCAGACACGACATCTACTGCTTCTGTCATCTCTTGTTCTTCCCCGTACCCAAATGATCCTGCTTAAGCATTACGGTTCACATGCCAGTTAGTTCTTACACTTTACTTACCGGTCTTGAAGCAGTGTCGATTGATATTATGGATGAATAACGCAACAAACTTAAAACCATGCCCTCTGGGAAAAACCCGCAACGTTCCAAGGCAAACAGCATGCATCATAGATTAAAATGTTTCAAATATTTTGAAGTATGCCTGAAATCACCCCTGCATAAGCTTCCTTTAACAAATCAAAATTATGGCAGGATTATGAAAGCCAGGCCGTGTGTCTAGGTTCTTCAAAGTCATTAGTGCTATCATCTGAGTAGATGATGTCAAAACGACTTGGGCAAAAAGGTAGGGAGAGAAACTAGGGAAAAACTGGCATTAACTTAGGTCTTCATGACTTCATGACCTTTGCTCCCAATTACAGAGCAGAACAGCATGGAAACTTGTTGGCTTCTGCTTTGGGGCAGTATTTGGACAGCCATAGGCATTACCTACAGATCATAACGCCCCCATAAGCCTCTAGTTCATATGCACATTTCTAAATGGGGTGGTAAGGATTGATTCTGCTAGGTGTTAGGCTTCACCCTGAAAATTGTGAGAGCTGATTTTTTTCCTTGCCTTGCCTGCTATCCTTACAACACTGAATGAGCTGGTATGTTGTGGTTTTCTGTAGGAGGAGACAAATGAGCCTACATGAGCAGATAGGTCTTTTTGAGCACTGTGCTTCTGAAAACCAAGAAGAGCAACAAATAATTTTTTCTCCCTGTACTGTGCACACTCCTGCCTTTGGAGAAAGGAGGAAAGAAGAGTCAATTAATTGGGTGCTTAATTCACTGTCAAAAATATTAAAATCATGACAATGTAGTACAATCGCATTAAGAAAAATAGCTCTTATTTCCGAGATTGCTCGTGAGAATGGTCAATCATAGAATCCTGCCTGTGCTGTTTTAAGGGAAACTATCTCTGAAGGAAAGGAGAAGCAAGGAGTTACCTGTGCTAGTAATTGTCTGCACTGCTGCTCTCTAGGGAGTGGAGAAATTTGCAGTGGGGACTGTCTTTGCTCTCCTCTTCAGGGATAGTGAGAATAATGTGCCAATCTGGAGAAGTCATGCCAACTAGTATGTATACTTCAGGGAGATCTTATTCTAAGCCAGGAAATTTTGAGCAGGTTGCCTGATGTCTAGAAGTAATGGAGAACATGTCTGGCTCATCCTCAATATAAAAAACGTGCACAGTGCTGGGCATATTTTGGGCAGTTCTATGGGTGCCACACAGAAGCCTACTCTTCCCTTTGCAATCCAGATGAAATATGATGTTATTTAGAATGGGTAAAGGAATCAGAAAATGATCATCTGAAAATCAGTGCTTAACATGGCTGTAGCTGCTTCCACCAGCATATAGAGCTGTCTACAAAAATTCATACCAAAATTACACCGAGTAATTGCATTTGTCTTTCTGTTGTGTATTACAGACTGATCTTGAAAACAGATGTAGTTCGAACGCACTTCTGGTGGTGAATATGATCTCAGACATATACCAGGCAGTAGCTCTATTGCTGGAATTTTCTAGACATAATATAATTTTTGAGAGACTCAGTCAGTGACTGAAGCTGTTGTCAGGTTCCTTAGTGTGACTCTGGCACAGTGAAAAGAACTAATAGTATTTATTATTGACTCTGCCACCTAAAAGATCAAGACTTCCCACATGTTTTGACCTCCTCTTTGTATCTCTTTGGTGATGGTAGAAAAAAAGCCCTGAAATAGGTGGAAGTTCCGGTTATAAGTATTGAGTGTTCTTTATACATTTCCCAGAAGAGAAGGTGTGTTTTTAAGGTATTTCTTGAAGCATGTGGACAGCAGTTTTGTATATTACCAGTACCCATCATCACGAAGCTGCAGCTTTAGGCAGTACTTTATTCCTGATGATAATAATTCAAAGCTACAAAGAGTTTTTTTAGACTCTGAGAACAGTAGCAAAAGCTCAGCAGAAGCAGGAGCTCTAGATGCCCTAGAGCTTTCTTTTGAGCAGGAAATCAAGAAAGGTGTCATGTCCTGAGATCTTTGCACTTGCTGATTTCCCTGACCTTGTGACACAGTCCAAGGGAAGAAATATCAGTGGTGTCCAGCTTCATGATAACATTTAAGGAAAGAGCAGGAGTAGTTTTTTTACCAATGACATATCTGGGATCCAAATTATTCTGATACTTATGAGAACTGGTAAGTATCCTAGTGAATCATTCTTCTGCCAAGCAAATAGGCATAATTTTCTGGAAGTATCTGCAGACAGTGACTGATTTTCAGAATGTGGGATGGACCTTGTACCTTCTCTGGAAAGATAATGCATTTTGCTTGAGTTGATGTGATGGGGTTTGCATCAGGGTGAGGCACAGTGTTTGTGCTGTTGGGTCAGTACTGAAGCAGCACTGTCCACTTTGATGACCTCCCACTCTGGCCACTGGGGCTTCAGAACAAATTAATGCATCTAGTCAGCTAGGAGTGATGTTGGGCCAGAGTCTTCTGGGAGGATTTCCTCCCATCTGCTCTGGAGCTGATTCCTTGTGAAATATGCTGTCTCTGAACTGTTTAAAGTGCTAAGAATGTCTGATCAGTTGAGGGACAGCACCCTCAACGCCTCTGGAGTTACTGCGCCGGAAGCAATGACTTCGCTTCAATGGACTTTATCAGAAGTTGTTCTCTTTCTTGTCTGTGTTTGGGGACAGGAGCTGCTCAATTTTTTCTGCCCGTGGAAACAGTGGACTCAAGCCAAAAGTCTGGGAACTACACTGCATGTTGAGCATGTCAGGGTGCACGTCACTGCATTTGAAACGTGACCGCATGGCATTCATGCTCTGAATACCCCCCCGATCCAGCTAGATCCAGCTAGAACTCATTTTTTTCCTCAGGTATTGGTTTTGTTTATGATACTGGAGTTATGTGGACAGTTACTGAAAAGGGTTTGTTAAATCCCGTTGTAGTGCAGCAATTAAGTTGTTCCATGTCAATGAGCTACTGTGTGTACAGTGCAGCTGTGG
>NW_010400687.1:5367-12087 GCF_000710305.1 Buceros rhinoceros silvestris | reverse complement strand
TCAGCAGTGGAAGAACATCCCCAAAAGCTGGAAGCCCTGGTACTCTCTCCAGAATTTAACTGTGCTCCAGATTACCATACTGAAGAAAGTGTTACCGTACAAGTAGGACGCAATTCCACATTTTCATTATTTCCCTTTTCAAGGACATCGCAAGTGCCTGTTCTGCGGTCCTAGTTCAAAAGCACCATACGCACAGGACACCCAGTCAGTAAGAGCTGCCATCTCCTGGCTGTGCTGTAGCAGATGGTTCCTTTGGGACTTTCATCCAAAATGCAATTGAATATTAATATGATATGATTCCTCTCTCATGTCCCTCATGGATCTCTGGGCTATGGATGAGGAAAGAAGAGGTTATTTTGTGATTGTTCTTTGCAGCTCTGACAATCTTGTGCTTCACTTGTGGCAATTCATGAGGTGTCTCCTGGTGGCACAGTACTAACCTAGGAGTTCCAGACAAAGCTATAAAAACTGACCTTTGGACAGCTGACCCTGTGAATGCTGGTGACAGGCTCCTGTGCAATGGCAGTAATTGGCCGTTGCTTCTCTTGCTTGGAAACAAAGCACACATATAGGCAAGTCTTGAATGTTTTATTTGGCCACAAAAGCACTCAGAAACATGCCCAACGTGACTTCAGTGTTCAACGTATTAAAACAGTCTGCATAAAAAAAAAATTTCCTGCTATTCAGTAACTTGTCACAGATCCTATTACCTATTGTGTTAGGACACATTGTCCTGTGCTGCATGACATGATGTGACATAGCTTGAGAGCAACCGGCACAACATTGCTTCTCCCCACTGCAGAGAGGTACATGGGGTGCTTGGGCAGCAGCTGCTGTTGTTATTAATTCTTCTCTGTTATCTGCAGTTAGGCAAGTGACCCATGCTCTGAAGCATTTGCATTCAGTAGCAATTGTTCTCTTTGTGCCAGCTTGGGGAAAGTTGTTTTTTTAGGGCATTTCCACTCCCATTGCATTAGAAACTCCTGTTGTGCTGTCTGTGGAGAGCTGACGCTCAGCAGAGTGCTTCAGAGACAACGCAGTGAGTGTGGGAAGCCTGAGCACCCTACAGTGTGTGCCAGGCCGTTTCCGCTGAATTAGGCAGTTATATTCCTCCACAGCAATATTCAAATGGCAGGTATAAAAAGGGAAGTCTCGTTGATATCCAGAGGTATTGAGAGTTCTGCACGAACTTCTTAAACCATTGCAGGAAAAAAAAATTGTGAGAACTGTACTAAAAGGGCACTTTTCCAAAATAAAATGTTTGGTAAATTCTTGGAGATAATGAACTCTAGGTGATTAACCCAACCCCCTTTGATGTCACCAGCAGTATTACAGCCATATTCCCATTGATTTAGTTTACTGTATAGTTCCATAGTTCAGTAACTTCTAGATTGTATAGGTTTTGTTATGTCATTGTTATTTGATGCTGTGCAAGACCTTGCCAGAAATCAACAGTTAGTGTTGTTCAAAGAGGTAACAGAAAAGATTGTGCCTGCCCTGATCATTACAAAGCTATTTCCAGACTCTGTAAAACCTGATATTCTAATGATAATGCGGGTGTTGCAGTGGAAAAAGCATCAGAGTCTAATCCAAATCCAAATTTTTGATTTCATTGATGTCAGTGGACTTGAAGTGAAGATACAAGATTGCAAAGGCTGCCAGTGTAGTATTTTATTTAAGAACAAAAATGTACCTCACTTTAGATATTTTATAGATGTCTGTTTTAAGTACAGAGGAAGAAAGTGTGTGGGGAGTGACAAACATCAGGTATTGTTACGAGTCTCACGTGGTCCGGCTAGGGCCTGCCCAAACCCGTTCACTGAAATAAAACCCCTAGGCACTTGGTTCAGACATTTTTATTGCTTTATTTTTTTCAAAAGCCTTGAAGTTGTCATCTCAACTCAAACAGTATCTGCTCGGTGCAGTTGCCTGACAGCTTCATTTGCAAGTCTTGCTTTATGAGCTTTGAGCTGCTGGGAAGTGCACTGGAGAGGAGATTGTATGGCTGCTGCCCACTGGGACCAGCATGGTAACAGGGAGGAAGCACACTACACATTACAGGAGTCAAATGAAATCAAGGTGGAAAGCACAAAGACATCTTCTACCGGGCCATAGGATTGCCTCTCTCCTCATAATGTTTGACCCTTTGTTAGAAAGGGTCCATTCCTGCGTCCTAACTCCATTATGGCTCCACAGAAAGACCAAAGCTCTAGTGCGCTGTAGAGGAGATTCTATGGCTTCTGCCCACTGGGACCAGCACGGTAACAGGACAGACATCTTATGAGGCCACTTTATGAATAACTGCATCAATAGTATTATGCCATAATGATGGCACAGTAATAAAAGGACAAGAGGAAGCACACTACACATTACAGGAGTCAAATGAAATCAAGGTGGAAAGCACAAAGACATCTTCTACCGGGCCATAGGATTGCCTCTCTCCTCATAATGTTTGACCCTTTGTTAGAAAGGGTCCATTCCTGCGTCCTAACTCCATTATGGCTCCACAGAAAGACCAAAGCTCTTGCTAGGTGAGGGCAGGCTAGGGGATGGAGTTGTGGCTTGGGTGAAAATGGGCTAGGTTGGAAAACACAGAGAGGTTGTTCCTGCTGTACTCAGGCCTCGTATTTGTGCCACTCTAGGCAGCTCCCTGCTGCCAGCCCTGGTTTTCCTGTAGGAGACATGAGAGGATGTCAGTATTTTCCTAACCATGTGCACCAGGTCTGGAGCAGAATGAGGACCAAGCCAGGGAGCCACTGGAGAGCGAGCGCTGGGCTACTGCAATGGCGATGGCAACTGCTTTGCACTGAAGAGTGAATCGGAACATCGTCGCTGGAAGCTGGAAGGGGGTTGTGGCCAGAGAGAGAAATGAACTGAGATGTCTGGCCTGGGGGTTATGGGCTGACATCTGGGCATGCATACCCTTCTGTGGGTCACTGGCAGTCAAGTCAGCTGGTTTAAAAGGAAGACTAAGGTGAAGCCTCGGATATTTCCTCTTCTTACCTGTGCTGTTCAAGTAACTGCGCATCCATGATCTGTACTGGTGTTAGAGGGGATGTGTGAGTCCAGACCTCTTTATTTTGTGCCACATTTAGAAGCAGCTAAAATAGGAGCACTTGGGATCAAACTGGTAGTGCCATGACTAAGTATCTAGGTCTCTGCTCCCCTGATAGGGACTTGCAAATATTTGAGCCATCAGACAGACAAGTTGCAACAAGAAGGAAAAAAACCCCAGGATACTGAATTGCTCTGAAAGCCTGGGGAGACCTAGTGACTGAATGTGCATGTAAAGCAGGGTAATGCTGCCGTTGCCATGGCAGCATCTCAAAATTGTACAGTAATATTTTGAAATGTAATATAAATTCTATTTTTTCAGTCTTAACCCATCAAATCAGTTTTACTATAAATATCCACACTATCCAGTCTCTGAAAGAACTAAGGCAGACAATTTTTTTAAGACTGTCCAACCAAACACCTAAAAAAGCAATTTATATTCCCTGCCAAAACACACTCCTTCAATTAGGAGAACAGAAGGATTTTGATTTTAGGCAGGCAAAAACAAGAAAACATAGAGATTACAGGAGGAATGTGATCTGTACTTCCTCATACGTCTGGATTGTGGCATCCTTTGTTTATCCAGCATCTGAAAACACTAGGGCTTTGTAAGCGTGTACTCAGGCATGGTTCTTACCATGACCAGCTACACTATAGATCAACTACAGCTATGAAGGAAAGAAAAGAAGTAGCATTAAATTTAATAAACTTTCTCTGAGCTCTGCCCTTTGCAGCCCCTGACAAATTTAAATTAACTTATTTGTCAAAACCATACAAGCATCTTGTAAGATAAGCTACCATGCATTGTAACGAGCTTGTAGACTCTCCAACAGTTTCAGCCAGTCCTGCTGTCTCCATTTTGCTGTCTGACAGATGGAAATGTGCAGACGGAACCCACCTAGCCTTCAAGGTGATCGACTCTGGCCCCAAAGTTTTGTAATCGCAGCAGCTTGACTTTCTGCCTGAGCTAAGTACCCACCCAGGCTGGATTAACTGAATTTCCTCCTCCAGCTGAGGATGTCTGACTCTAGACTTCAGTGTATATACAAAAGGGAGAAACTAGTATTTTCTGGTCCTTGCTTTCCTTACCATGTTCTAGAAGCTATTTCTGCATGAGTTACCAGAAAACAGGAGGCTGAAAAGAGGACAGTTTGCACAGAGAGCTAACGTGTGAAAGCCTCCCAAGAGCTGATAAGCACAAGAGCCTTATGGTACCGTTGAATCCACAAGAACTGGTAAACTCAGGACACAAAAAGGCTGCTGGATCTGTCTGAAGCCACCAGCACACACCAGCGTCTGTCATGGAGCATAACTCAGTCCACATCCAAGGCAGTTGCTGCAATATGCAGACAAAAACTACAGGATTAAATACTCACCTAGTGAAACAAGGGACCCCAAGGACTCTGCTGACCCCACTAGTGTGTCAGTACGAGCCTCCGTGTCTGAGGATCCAGCTGGGGTCAGCCCCCCAGCTGTTGCTGCAGGCAGGTGGCTGGGAGCGTATGTGCACGCACAAGGTGATTGAACGTACTCTGTGGTTGTTGTCGGGTCTCTGATAACAGCTGGATTCCACTCGGAATAGCTTAATTGAGAAAAGGTGTTCCAGTGAATATCACTTGAGATCTGGGTCTCCACCTGACTTTATCCTGTCAGGGAACTGCACAATAATCTTATGGGAGCTGCTGAAAGGTTACTGGTGGAAAACATGCCTTTATTCCTCAATGAGCAAATGTCATTATTATGCAAAGAGCTGTAATGCATTTTGAAGTTGTTGTTGTGGTCTAACTCTATATACCGATGCCACTAGGTCTGAAATACCCGCTTAATCATTTTAGACCGGATTTTCTAACCCCACTCTCATTTTTGCCCCTGCATGCAGGCCACCTGGATATCTAAACCCCAGACTGCTCTTGCAGATTGGATGCCTTGAAGCCCAGATGAGAAAAGTTTTGGACAGACATAAAGTGGAGGCCTCTATGAACACCAGAAGCCCAAACTGACGGAAAGCAGCAGGCTGCCATCTGTCAGTCAGGCATGAAAGCCCTGACCCATGACAGAATTACTAATTAAAACTAAAAAAGTTACTCGTCATCATGACAATTTATATTTTGCAACCTGTAGCAGAAGATACATCACAGCCGACTTTTCTTTAGAAAATTACATCGTTTTATTCTTTCCAATATCTGCAGAGACATTCAGGTCTAACTGCAGCAAACAGCTTACAACCAAAGCAAAATGAAATAAATAAATATATAGAGCATGAGAATGTCAGATAAATAAGAGAATAATCAAGAAGCAAATATTTCTGTTTCTGTGGAGGCTGGAGACTCTGATTATCAAAAGGAGACACCAGCTTGGTGACTCAGGTGCTGGGCCTGACCCGAAGATCTGCTGAGTACTCACCACTCCTTCCCAGTATAGTTGGTGCTTATAGATTTAGGCCTGTTTGCGGAGTGATGCATTGTAACACCGGCAATGAAATGGAGAAGAAGGGTTTGGCAAAGGCTTGTCTGTATGGGATACTGGGATTCGGTTCACCCAGTGTGAGGCTGCTGCCATCTCTGGATAAAACATGTCATCCAAATAAGAAAGAACAGGAAATTACACTGTGGTTTGAAGACACACAAACCACAGTATCATCACCCAAAATTAGGAAGCCAGTGCCTGGCTGTGATGCTTGAGAGGATCCTTCTTGGTCTCTTAGAGGTCCCGTGTTTCATCTACTGGCCCTCTGCAGATGCTTCGACTGCCCTGAATGTGTATGCATGGTCAGTACACCCTGAGCAAAGCTCAGTGGTCGTTTTGTGGTGAAGTATCTTCCCATTGCACCCGCAGTTCTGCTGGCTTGCACGCGGTCCCTCCTTTGGCCTTGCGTGTCAGTCTTCTCCAGCTCTCAGGTGCTCAACGCAGGTCTGAACAGCCATTGCTCCATCATTACCGTTCTGGTGGCTTGGAAAGCCCTAAGAGAAACCTGTGTGCTCAAGCTCTGTACAAGAGTAGGAGACTGCTTCATCTTCACCGGCAGCAGTGCAGGTGGCAGAAACACATCTTGGCACTCAGAGCTGCCTTTGCCTGCCTTTCATCTACAGCGCTCTCAGGTGCTCAACGCAGGTCTGAACAGCAGCTGACATTGCTCCATCATTACCGTTCTGGTGGCTTGGAAAGCCCTAAGAGAAACCTGTGTGCTCAAGCTCTGTACAAGAGTAGGAGACTGCTTCATCTTCACCGGCAGCAGTGCAGGTGGCAGAAACACATCTTGGCACTCAGAGCTGCCTTTGCCTGCCTTTCATCTACAGCCATGTCGTACTCCCTCTGCGGCTGCCACTACCACCCATGGCTGCTGTGTAAACACAAGGTCCCTCCCCCTTCAAGGCTGGATTTGTCTCTGGAAGGCGTCCCCGAGGTTGGGGTTTTTCTGTGGCTTTGCCCCTCTCCCTCAGCTGGAGTGAGCAGGCTGCATCAGGAGCAGCACTGCCTCCGTCACCCAGTGCCAGCCTCACCTTCCTCCAGAGCCCCAGGTCTGCCCTTCTCCAGCTCAGCGGCACCACCTCCCCCGGCAAGGAGTCAGGAGGGCCAGCCCAGGATGAGAAGTGGAGGTCAGCCTGACAGCATGGACTCCACCGGTTAAGACAAGCAGGCAGGGCAAATTGTACATGGCTGGGGGGG
>NW_010400687.1:0-5251 GCF_000710305.1 Buceros rhinoceros silvestris | reverse complement strand
AGCAGGCAGCACAAAGTGTCACTGGCGGATAGGTGCTACCTGAGGAGGAGGAAGAAAGATCAAGTTTTTACAATTAAATGAGAGCCAAATGATTGCCCACAGTCATTTTTAGGCAGAAAATTGAGATGTGGTCCTCAGCCTTTTTTGTTTGTCCCACAGATGGTGAATACATTACTCGGCTTTTTCAGATGTGACTGTGGAATTCCTCCCTTGGCAGAGGCTCCCAGAGGAGGGGTTATTCTCCCCAGAACCTGACCTGATTGGGAGTTACAGTCACACACTTAATGATGGAAAAAGTGAGGCATGTTAGAAAGCAGGAAGGTCCTTCCTGCTTCTTATAAGTCCTCTTTTTTAAATCTTCTTTCTCTCCAGGGGTTGACTCTGCCTTGTTATTTGTACAACATATGGTATCATCACATACAAGCTTGGAACCCTTGGCATTGACATTGTATAAATGGTTTAAAAAATGTTCTTGAGTTAGGATAAATGAGATTATTTCTCTCTCGTTTGGATAATTAAAATACATAAAGCAGAAAGATGATTAGTTAGGAAAAAAATATATTTTAATGCATTTCTGAACAAAACATGAAAAAATGTGCAAGACCAAAGATATTTCATGGTTCCAGAAATACATACAATTACATATTCTTTCTTAATCTTCAGGTCAATCTGGAGCACTAGTATGCTCAGTCAGAAAATACAGTTGTTCAAAGCAAACCTTAGCTTCCAACTTAACATTAAAACCTAAAAAATAGTACAGTGATTTAAAATAAGCAGGCACTCCCTAGAGGTAAATATGAAATGCTGCAGTTTCATCCAGGACTGAATTTAATATTATAATAACATGAAACACAATGCGAAAACCCCATTAATAGTTAAAAAATCAAAATCTTATTTGAGAAACTGCTGCCTGTTCCACGTTTATACATATTTTAGAGAGGGATTTATTGTTCACAGAAGAAGAGTTGTGAAAATATATTCAGACTTTCAGCTGTTAAAAGTGCTGTGGAGAATTCAAGAGAGACAAATATGTGCTTTTTTTGTCGGCAGGGGAGTTGTGGGGGTTGGGGGCTTTTATCATGTCTGATTTGGAGCCTCAGAGAACTGTTTATTTTAGGGTAAGCCAAGGACTGAATCACAGAGGGTCACTTTTTATTTTATTTTACTTCACTTCTCTCTGGACAGATGCCAGGACCTGCAGGACTCCCGGTCTCTGGCTGGTGCTGTTCAGTGCTTGTTTCCCCTCATTGCACAGCCTGGTCCCAGCCCTTCCTCCCACAACCACCCTGCTGCCCCTTGCAAAACCTCTGACACCCCGCGAATGCCCATTTCTTCTGTCTTGCAGCTACTGCCAAGCACCCGTGCTGGCCTGGGGAGGGGTAACGGCTTCTCAGCCACAGTGCTGTGGACAGCATCAGAAATTCCTCTTCTTCGATATCCGTCCAGGCGTTCCTGGTGAAATCAGTCAACCCAGGGCTTCTGGCTCAGGCGGGCTTTGCGTTTCCAACATGCATAGCCGTGGACTGGGCTTTGCGCTCTGGGAACAGCCTGGAGAGAACTGGCTGTGTTTGGATTTCCAAGTCTCTGGTGGAGATGCAGTGTTCAAGCATTAATTTGTTCTGCATGAATTTGCGCAGGAGGCAAACACAGAGGTCAACAGTCTCTGCCGCGCTGAATCATGAGGGCCTCTTAGTTCTGCCTGCCTGCCTGCCGGTCAAGGTTAATAAGAGCTGGCAAGCTCCAGAGGCCCAGTTACACTGATTGCCTTGAAATCTTTCAAAGGCCACATTGACTATCATGAGTAGAATCAACTGTGCTGGTCTCACTGGAGTTATGTTTGCTTGCCTTAATTAATCCATTAAACAGATGAACCTGCTGCTGAAATAAACCATCTTTCTTCAAGCTGAAACTGCATTGAAATGGGGATTGAAAACATTTGAATAAATGGACCTATAAAACATCTACTTACATTGCAGTTTCTATATTGCATCTTCAACATTTGCAATGCAAAGAAAGTTTTAGATTTGAATGAAATCTCATTCTGCTTTGGCTGACACCACGCACCCCTGTGACACGAGGACTGATGAGTTTAGTCTTCCATTAGATGTTGCAAAAAAAAAAAAATCTATCACTAAACAGAATTCTTGCTCCGTCAAAGAAGTCTATGGATCTCCTTCAGTCTGAGTCAGAGAGGCAACTCTGTGCTTCACACCTGAGCTGAACTTCTCAAGTTACTGCTTTACTGAGCTATAGCCCGAGGCCACAAGAGTGAAGGCAGCAATCAAGATCAAGAGCACAGCCCCACAACCACTGTCTGTGCCATACACACTCAAGTCACAAGCCCGTGGTGTTTCTAAAGAGTTGTTGGGCATCTGCTACTGCCCATGCCTGAAATAGCTTCCTTATTGCACGGCTGGACACACCCACGCTCGTCTTGTATCTGCACTGTGATTAGAATCTCTTCACCTTAATCCTCCAGCATGCAAGCACAGTCCAGCACAGCTAGCACACAGAACTGCTGTCCTGAACTCAGGATTGAAAGGATTTCATTTCAGACCAGTAACAGTGCTGGTCCTCAGCCTGCTGTCCGGCAGGCGTCCCGTTTGGAAGTGGTCTACATAAAGCCAGTCAGGTCCTGCATGCAGAGGATGGGAAAGACGGCAGCAAAAACACCACATGGAAATTCCCAACAGAGTGCCTCACGGCCAGCTGCCCTCATCCTGGCATCAAGGCACCACAGGAGGACAACCCTCTGGGCTACGTGAGCTTACGAGGTGTATTTTCACCTGCTGGGCAGAAGTGGCAGCGCCAAGTGATTGCAGAGTGGTGATGCTCTGGAAGAAAGGATTTGTGCTGCTGAAGTAGATGCTCAGCATCAACCTGGCCTCTCAGCCTGGGCTCTGGGCTGCCTTCTGGCTACAGAATAGTGCTCTAAAAGCAGACATATGTAATCCAGACTATTTCATGGCCAAGCATTTGCAGATGCTGCCATTACAGCAAAAGCTTTGTGGCGATGTTAGATTAACAGGAGTCCATGTGGGAGGGAAGGTGGTACCACTTTCCATGCAGTGCTAAGGCTTTTGGTTAAGCATAATACAGCTGAAGGTCTTTTCAGTACAGCAGAGTTCCGTGGAGGACGAGCTGAGTGTGCTGGTTCAGAGGGCACTAATGCAATTGTGTGATTAATTTACGTCTGTGGTATTTTTTTGCTTTGAAGGCTGCGTTCAGTGGAGACGGGCAGCATGATATGGGCAGTCACTCCTGCAGTGCTCTCTGTCCCCTGACAGTGATGAGTGCTGGCCTCTGAGAGCTGTCTCCTTCAGAGCTAGGATGAGTCACTCGCTGCCCTTGGGTAAATCGTCAATGCCATGATGACAAGATTGAAAGACACTGAGGTGGAACAAACAAGGTAATTTCTTAATAAATATTTATTTTAAGGAAACATATTTGGCTTAATCCTTCTTCCACTGATATCAGTTGAAGTTATGCATTGACAAAGAGCACTGCAGCATTTGTAATGTGTTTTGACTTCTGCAGATGAAAGGTTCTAAATAATAACTAAGGATTATGTATTCCTCAGTGGAAACATGAGCTAGCCCACTGGATAAATTAATAAACACATTGTTATGTAAGTACAGTATGCTTCATGCTTAAACTTCACAAGTTTACAAAAGGAAGATGGTGGAAACATGAGCTAGCCCACTGGATAAATTAATAAACACATTGTTATGTAAGTACAGTAAGATGCCTCTGATGCTTCATGCTTAAACTTCACAAGTTTACAAAAGGAAGATGAGGATTTGGTTTATTTTATTATTTATTTTATTTCATTAACGTTTCATACTTGTAAATCTTGCTTGAAAAATCTCCAAGAGCTTTCGGCTTTAAGACGTTAAATCTCCAAAAGGAGACAAATACTTCAGCTCTGTTTCACAGGTAGAAAAACTGAGGTATGCAAAAGATCACTGAAACTGTATTGTCATAGGATCTGTGAACTAAAGGCTGCACCCTGGTCCTTGCAAAGGTACAGGAAGAGGTATTTAATAATTCCTGCCTCTGGGGATTTCACCAAACCTTCTAAAAAGTTTTTCTCACGTCTCCATCCAGCCGAGTTTGCTATTGGATACACTGTTCAGCATTGCCAGCGGGTGCTGAATGCCGTCCTTGCACTCCAGCCCCAAGGCTGCAGGTCTGGTAAATGCCACTGTAATCAAGCTAAAGCGTCTTTCTCTCTTCTTTCATTTGATCCCTGAACTTATTTTAAGCATTTGGACAGTGATTCTCACTGTGGTACTGGAGAATTATTTGAATGTCAAACTTGATCTCCAAGCAGAAATGTGTAGCACCTAAAAGTTGCATCTAGCAAACTCAAACTTGAAATCTGTTTTCAAGCATTAGATTACATGGGACACAAGCGATCTCCAAGCAGAAATGTGTAGCACCTCAAAGTTCCATCTAGCAAACTCAAACTTGAAATCTGTTTTCAAGCATTAGACTACATGGGACACAAGCGATTGGTGTTTGCTACTAAATGCTGGACAGCCTTCTGTGGAATATTTTTAACAAATCACAAAGTATACCATGGAAGTGGTTCTGTTTTCCAGGTGCAGCCTACATCCTTCCTGCGATAAAACCTCACTGAAATGACCAAGCATGCAATTCGTTACCACTAGCCAACTTCCAGTGCTTCTGGCTCAGTCAAGTATTATATTTTCTGCACCTCCAGCAACTCCATGATTACTCCTCTGGACTTGGACAGAGTAAAGATTAAAAGATCACTTTCCAGTGGACAATAGTTTCCTTCAGAGCTGAACACAGTTTTGCTTTTTTAAATTATTATTATTATTATTATTATTCCTTCAAATTTAGTGATTTGTACCTGAAAGAGTTTAGTACCCTGCCTTCTGTTTCTGAAGCCCTGATCTGCAGAGACTTCTTTGATATCTGCACAATACAGGCTTTTAAAAGGCTTTTTTCATAATGATATTATACAGATTGGCTGTTCTGCCTTTCAGGTGTTTGACTGGCAGCTTCGACTAAGAGAAAGGCAATCAATGCGTCAAGTCACACAAGGATGTAAATAAGAAAACAGAAAGGCAAGCAGAAATAAAATCAAGGAAATGTAGCGGTATTTCCTGCCATCCTGTTTTCTGTTCTACCTGAAATTTGTTCCCATTCTCCTATGGGAATTAGGTTTGGCATGATTGTGCTGCCTGCGTCTCTCAGTACGCCTTCCGATTTCGGCGACATT
>NW_010400686.1:23709-28219 GCF_000710305.1 Buceros rhinoceros silvestris | reverse complement strand
AGGGGTCTGTCGTAAAAATCATGGCTTTATTAAATGCTTGTCCCAAAGCACTGTCCCAACTTGTATTTAACTGTTGGAACTATTTGTCCATCACTGAGTGTAAGTTTTTAAGCTAATTTTAGAAAGTGCGAAAGGAGTATAATACTTTCAGTGATTAATCTGGATTTTTGTCAGCTTCTTGCAATTTTTGGATTCTAAGTGCTGGTCTACTCTGTTTTGGAAAGATTTCTTTCTCAGTTCCTCTTTCCAAATTATTTCCAGATGGGTACATTCTATTTCTCAGACAAAATAATAGTAAATACGGTTTAACTGATCTTTATTATTGTTGTGTTTTCTTACTCCAAATCCTCTTTGTTTTTGAAAGAAATTTTCTGGAACAAGCCCTGTCTCATTGCCAGTGTCTTTATATCACATGGAAAAAAACAGTGCTAGAACTGGCTGCATGTAGGCTATATGGAAAAACCTAAATAAAGAAATGTAACTTCAGCTATAGTTCCAGCACAGTCCTTGAACCAGAATTAATAATCACACAGAGACTTTTAGAAATGGATGAGGTGAGGATCATTCTCCACCACCCTCCATAAACAGTCAGTGAGGTATATGCCCTAAATCGTATAAACTGCATATATTCCCCACCCACCTTGTAGGGTTGCCATTAAGTACTGAAAAAGCACACAGCGTCTCTCTCTTTCCAAGGAGTCACTCCAAGAACGATCATACTATAATCCATTTTAGAAAATTTTTACTGGAGCTTATGCATCACTGAAAATGTCTGTGCACCAAGAGGAGGATGATTCACGAGCTGAGATTTTGTAGAAGAGCCTTCAGGATTTCTGCCAGATTGCCCTCTGTGCTGCTTCTGACACAGGGGGATTTTTTGTTGTGTAATTACGGCATAGGGCTACACAGGGACGCAGTTTCCTTCCTCTTTCCTTCTATATGATGTCTCCTTTCTATTCATCAATCGTATGGCAGAAACTGTACAGCTATGCTTCCACATAGGGCCTTGAAATCATCGTTGCCGTCTCAACCTCCTGCTTTCCATCTTGTCTCCACTTGCAGAAGTGTCTGGGAGGAGACATTGATAGTTGAATAGCCATGAGCTTAATGCACACACAGTTGCCTACACTTCAGAACTTGCCCTCAGGAGACTTAATGATTAATGGATTTATTTATAAAAGCTTAGAGAAGTTTTCAATAATGATACTGACACATTTTGTTATATGAAAACAGCAAAATGGCTTTATTGGTTCTGCCCCAGAGCTTTTGTTTCTCTTGAACATTATTTTACTTTGAGACCCGTTTAATAGAAACTAAGAAGTAAAGTGTTTTTCTGCTGGATTGAAGACACCCAAATCAGAGGTGCAGCTTCAGTAAGATCAAACTCCCTTTTTTTTTTCTCTGCAAATGACTGGTGGGCACAATTCCAATTTAAGGTCACACTTGCTTTTCTGAAATACATCGCTGACTGACTTTCCCTAAAAATCTCTCTGAACGAAAAGTTTGTTTCTGTTTGCAGAAAGAAAATAAATGCCCTTTGAAAACAAATAGTCCTAAGGTCAAGTTGCAGACTTCATTATGTATTTTTTCCAATTTTGGTTTAAAAATTATTCAGTATTCAGTCAGCTGTGATAAGATTCCAGAACTTAAGCAAGCTGATGTTTTCAGATGAGCAGATATTGTTGCACCTGCCATGGAGCACAAATACAGCTAAATCCCCTAAAAGCCTGTAAGAGTTAGTGACATTTACTTCAAAGGTTTACATAACTGAAATCATTGAAATATGATTACAGCTAGTGACCGAGTCATTCACTGAAATGTCTTTTTAGTGGTGTTAGACTAATTAAAGCTGCCAAAGAACTTGGGAAAGCCCTAAAGTTTTGGAGAAAAACTCCTGCAACTCCGATAGCTGTTGTTCAAGCACATATTAATAGCAGGTGATTAGGCAGTGAAAAGGAAGTGTCAGATCTTCCTGAGAGGTTTGGCTCTCCCTCAGGATCTCAAAGAATTCGCGTTACCATGGAAAGACAATCCAAATGCTCAAACAATTTTTTCTTCCATCTGAAAAATAGGGGTTTTTGCAAGATATAAATCTTGTGGAACCCATAATAAATATCCAGTTATTGTTTCTATTTTCCACATTTGCTTTCTATGCTCTTACATTTCATTAAAAGGACTTCCAGGCTGAGGTGTGCTTGTGTAACATGTATATGGTAGGAGGGCCAAACACTGTTCTTATAGCTCAAAATCATATTACATTAATTGCTGCATATATTGTGGCATAAGCCACAATATAAGCCACAATATAACAGACTGTAAGATGATAATTCACGATCAGGGCATTAGAGATTGAAATGCTCAGATTGCAAAATGAGATGCACACAAAGTTTTGTGTTTGGTTTTTTTTTTTGTCCGTGGTACTTCAGTGTTGTTTTCCATATATGTCCTTCACGTCCATTTCCATTTTCACTAAATTAAGGGAAAATAACCCAAATATCACTGACAATATGGGTTCTTAATGCTATTCAGGCAGCTACATTTGGAAATAATAAAACATCACTGGTGGGGAACAAATTAGTTCTGCAATGTTTTTTTTTTTTTTTTTTTTGAATAGTGTTCCCAATTACATGGATTTCTGCAGAAGCTGAATCCATCCTAGTTCAGCGCACATAGACTGTATCTCCAAAGTGCTGTGTCTATCCACAGTGACAGATGAATTTCAGTGCATTTTAAATTTTTTTTATATTGACTGTGACAACAGTGAGTTATATCAATTACCATAATGATACACATGTTATTCACTCCACATGTCAAGCATGACGCAGATCAGTCATGTGACTGGGACTATTCACATGCTAAAAGTGAAGCATATACTCAGGTTGTTGTTGGATTAGGTCTTGTAACAGGCAGTCTGTTACATGCTGAGTGGAACAGCACACTGGAGGAGATTAGCACAGATGAGTCCTAATTTGAATGGCTCCATACACACACAACTGCTAACATGGATGTGAAGGGCAGCTGTGCTCCTGCTCACCACCTCCACCCTCCTGGGAGAGGAAGGACAATGACTCAAGGCTGCAACAGCGCTGATCTGGAGCCAGAAGGACTGGGGTCTCTGCTGAGCCTCTGCTGCAAACTCGGAAAAACCAAAATGCAAATGGTCTGTTCTATCAGAGAATGGCTTGGAGGATTTACCTTCACAGAAGGTTTGATCCTGATCCAAGATACAGTGCAATGAAAATCGATGCCTAAATACCCTTTACTAGCCTGGGTCATGATCCACAATTTCAGAGAATGTTTAACTGAATAAGAATATGCAATGATGCATTGTTTGAAAAACAATTTTCTTGTCCTTCATTAGTAATCCCTAAATGCTGGTATTATCTGAAAATGCACCATCATAAAATGCGATATTGAATATAGATGCTCAGAATTCCTAGTTACTGTTCTAATTTTATCACATTATTTACATATTTCTGTAATTCTGTTAAAGACAGTGTCAGTAAGGAAGAAAAAGTTACATTTCTTTCATTCTTTTTGCTTTCTGTTTGTGTTCAAATTATCCACAGTCAATTCTTTATTTCTGTTTAACACCATGTTTTAATTATTTTTAGATGCACTAAGCCACACTTGAAATCATTTGCACTTGGTATCTATACCCTGGCAATAAGAGTACTTGGTAAGTCCAGTTGTACTCTTGGGTCTATTTTAACATACTCACTAGTCATTTATCCTAGAATTAAACTCTGATTGTTGGAAAGAATTATGTCTAACTGACGAGTTAATATTACACGATTTTTTTTTTTTACAAAAACAAGGAAAAGAGTTAGAAAAAGGACACAGGTTTGTATTTTAAATCATTTAACTGTGTCTTAGGTATAATAAAAATATACATGGCTAATGTCCATAGAAGTAACAAGCGATCCTTCAGACTATGAAGCTAACACCAAATTTACTTCTGGTCTCTCCATATTCAACAGCAAACATAATAGAACAATTGTGGCTCAGAATCTGTGAACATTTTTCAGGCATATTTTCATTATTTCTTAGCACCTTAAGCACAGGTGTGCCTGAGGGCAGGGTTCACTGCAGCCTTGTGGTAGAGCCACAAGGTAGAGCCATTTTCTCTAAAATCAGGGGTACCATGAGATGCCAATGGATTGGAAACTCTAAAATCCTCTAGGTCCTCATAGGAAAGGTAATAATAACATTTAAATAGAGCAGACTTGGATGAGCTAGATGAGACATTAAAACAAGCTGTTGGCTGCTTTCTCATACCTTTGTAAGCCAAGATTTCCCCTCCAGGCTTACTTTCTTCTCCAGCAACCATGGATGGCTCCCCAGGTTGCACAAAGTCCACGATGTCCCCATTAGCACCTGAAGAAAGGCTTTTCCTTTCCATCACACACAAGCACTGCAGTAGGTTTGCTCCTGCCACAGCAACATCTCAGGATACTCACAGGATGCTTGTAGTGTCACTGCAGGCTTCCAGAAATGCTGTCTCTTTCCC
>NW_010400686.1:0-23616 GCF_000710305.1 Buceros rhinoceros silvestris | reverse complement strand
CTTTCCCTTTTCATGCCCTCCAATCAACACACAGGACACACCCCACCCTCAAGCTGAACAGGCCATATCACTCTCTAGAAAAGAGAAATTTCTCCTTTTTTCTTCTCAGAGGGATCCTGCAGGGCGAGGAAACCAAGCCACAGCCTGCATTCCTTCCGCTGACTTCCTCAGGCTTTTTGATGTTCAGCTGGGTTTCCTCCCCACCCCAGTTCTCCACAGGGAGGAAAGGGTGGTGCATACTAACACAAGGCACGACTTCTCGAACCAGCAAACAGTGTGGAAATGTCACTGCTGTTCAAATGTATTATTTAATGTTCTACATGAACATGTCTCTAGATCAGAACTGATCACCTTGGAAAGTAACCTTCTTGCCTCTATTTATTTGTTAAATACACCCAGCGGGAATTCCAGCCCCAGTGTATTTCGGAGTGGCCATAGATACCACTTGCCTGAAATGGGGAAGCAAAAGATGTGGAGGAAGAGGAGCGTGCAGACTCTATGACTCCAGTGCACTCAGGTAACAGCTCTTCTCCATTCATGCCTTAACTTGTATTCTTTAAGTACATCTACACCTGAAACTGGTAGAAGAATTTTTGTCAGAAAATTTGAGAGAAAGATTTGATGTCAAATGAAAGGGTTTGACTAGTAATACTAACAGTAATGCTCAGGTATTAGTGTACTCTTTTAGTTTAGAATCCTTTTTTGGGGGGTGTGTGTGTGATATTCTTATTTCATTATCAGCTGGAAATATTTAAATAATTTTATTTTACACCCCAAAAAATTTCTTTTAAAATCTTGATTTTATGCAAAAACATCACCCATTTTTAAACAACTCTGCTGTGAGAGAGTCTGTGTGTAAGTAAATAAGTAAGTAAATCAGAAAAAAGGGGCTGTTAAACCTCATCATTGCTCCATGTCGGAGCTGGTCCACAAAAAGGAAGAGAAGGATGCCACAAAGCATGCTTGGCTTATCTAGAAGCTTAAATACAGCGTTGTCTTTATCAATTTACTGCTAGAGGAGACTAATTATCTGAACTGTATTCACGAAAGGCATTACTAGAAACGGAGAATGGAATGACAATGTTAAAAGGAAAATGAAAGAGCAGGTTGTCCTTCCCCTCAACCCCAGGAAAAAACCATGAGAGGAGGGTACATCTTGTTTTGAAAACTTTAAGAAAAGAAAAAAAGCACAGTGGAGACTCATTACTAATAAAGCATTATTATATTATTGTTGGTTTTGTTATTGTCATTATGCCTGTAAAGCATAAGTACCACCAAATGGTACTCATAAGCATGAGACGACCAAAAATTGATTAATTGCCCTAGAAATATTAGCGCTATTCTCACTGAAGCACATTGGGGTGAAGGAGGTCAATCAATGCCTGAGATGCTTTCTTGGCCACAAGCCACACAATACCTGACTTGGGTGAGCTGGCAAACTCTTATCTCTAGGGTCATCACCGTGCTTGAAGAATTCAAGCCTTACAACATGAAAATATGAAAGTGTCCTTGATGCCTTCTAGTCATATGTTGCCTTTGAAATAGGCTCTGATCAATCATTTCTCTCTCAGGTATGTGTACCTGGGACTGACTTTGGTCTTGGGCACGGTGTCCATTTTCTTCAGTGTTGCTGTCCTTTGGGTTCTCCGGAAAAGGTCTTCTTCACAAGATGAGACCCTCTCAGCCAACGGGGAGAGAGGCGCGTGTGGAATGAAGATCAGGAAAGATAATTTTGTCAATAGTGACCATTTAATTCAGTCAACTTACTGGCCAGAAAAAGAGACTAGACTTTAGGAAGAACAAGATCTCCACCATAACTTTACCCAGTGAGTGGTGTCCAGGCAAAAATTCATCATCAGTGAGGTGGTATCTTAGTATCCACCCTGAAAACGTTCACTTTTGTGTAATTTTCATTGTAAACCCGAAAGCAAACACAACTAATTTAGCACATGTACAGCACTGATCACCATTTGTCTTGCCGAATCAGTACCACTCAAGTGAGGGAATTTGTTTTTGGCTGAGAAGGTGCAGCTTGCTCCCTCGCTGAGAATCCAGTTTTATGGCTGACCCTCAGCTCCATTCCTACTTGACAAACTGCCACAGCTGCTGCCCCTTGGCTTCGTCCTGTGGATGAGGGGTGGTGGGGAGGCTGCAATGCAGCTCTCTGCTGTGGTTCCAGCCTGAGAGGAGGTGGTGCACAATACCCAACTTGGCAACCTGGAAAGAGCAGAGAAATTCTGCACATAGGTCGCCCTTGCAAGCAGTGTGGCACAGAGCAGAAAGAAAGTGATTTGCTGGAAGGACACATCAGCTACGGGCTCTGGGCATCTTGTGAATACGACCCGTAACACTTAGGACATCAAATGCTGTGATTAGGGATTCCTTTTCAAGTAGCTCTGTAATAGTATAACAATAACAACAATAACAGTTATTGCAGTCGAAGACACCACAAGAATATCGTTCAAAGGAAACTGGAATAAAAATAGAGCTTTGTTAGGTTTCCAGCAGTTTCTTGCTGCTTGCTAGTACTCAGTGTACTGAATAACACTATGCATTTTATGCAATGTAATAACACCATGATACAAGATACATATGATTTATTTTTTAAAAAGCTATAACAGGACAGCATGGGAACAATAAAATGAATTCAAAGACCAGGTGATTTGGGGTTTTCCTTTTAATTTATTGCATTTGATAGCTGAAACTAGGACATGTTTCATAGTACACCTTTATATATAATTTTTTGCAGTTTGACAATATTCGATATTAAATATATTTGAGGTGGGAGTACAATGGGGAGCTGTTTAATGTGGAACAAAATCTCAAGAATGCTTGCACTGAAAAAGATAGTGACAGCACTACCACAAATTCTGTCCTTGAAAGCAACTGGGATTTTAGAGCATGTGATGAAAGGTAGGCTTCACCCTTCCTCATAATATTGGCAAAACAATCTCATATCATATCACTTGCATCTCAGCAGTGACAGTAGGTATCCTGCTGCCCAGCTTAGCTTCCAGGTCACAGGCAGACGTGGAGCATCTGCTGTGGGATACATGAGGAGAGAAGGATATATAACAATGAGATTTACTGAGCATTATCAATGATAAATGTTTACAGTGTGGCATTAGGGAACTACATAATCCATGCAATAGGAATACCAAGAAGAAGGATGTTGCTTAAGCACCTAATATCTGCAGAAGGTAAGGATTAAAAAAGCATTACTCGAAAACACGTAGTTGTCAGAGGAAAGACCAATGCCACCCACCATTTGCCTCACAGGCAAGTATTTAAACAGCAGCCTGGAATATAGGACAGCTGGTCCCTATGGCAGCTTTATGTCCTCCCAAAAGAGTGTCGGGGGCTACAGGCAATGGGGTACTGGAGAGCTGTGGCTGTTTGCTTTGCCTTGGATAACTGGATATTGAACTAAACAAATAAAATTAAAACAATTAGGAGGTTTGTGAGAATGGCTAGGGTGAATCACAAAGATTGGCATTCCAGTCTCAGTTCTTATTCATACTACATCATTATAAAACCAGTAAAAATTGCCAGACCACTTCATCATCCAGGAGCAAGAGAAATCCTTGACACCTTGGGAGTCTCCTTGGGAGGGCATTTTTCACAGCAATAAGCTATTAGATCCAGTGAGAGAAAGGGACAACCCAATTTAAGTGCATACTGGGATAAAAACAGAAGGATAAGTGCATTTCACTCCATGCTTGAAGTTGTATATGTGTCAAATAAACGAGGTTGATTACGAATCAGTTCTGGCAGGGTTTATGGCAGGGACACAGCTGCTTGGCTATGCTGAAGCTGCCGCAGAGGCAGTTCTACACAGGTCCAGCAGAAAGATGGCCAGGAAAATTCAGTTGCTTACAGGACAAAGAAAGAAGTAAAGAGAAATGAACATATACTACTCTAATTCAGAAAGAAATGGGAAAAAAACAACTTCTTGGGTTATCACCTAAGCTTATGCATGTGAGCCTGTACTTAGGGAATAATTCTTCAAAAGCGTGGGCTTTCCTTCCATACCCCGTTTTCTTTACACATGGAAGGAAGAGCAATACTATTAGATAATTTGTTTCGGTAAGTCTTACTTTAATTATGGTTTAAAAATGAACACTCTTTTCCTCTCACCCTTTCCCAATAACAATACTGTAAGTTACCATGCAGATATATTCCATTTTCACTTTGAAATATTTTCAAGTCAGCTGCTTTATTTTAATACTTCAAGTAGTATTGTGGATGCACGGATGAGTGTCTGACTAGAGGTACATATTCTAGACTTGTTATAATAGGTGAACAAATGGTCTCAGCACTGAGAGATTTGGACCTGTTAGGTTCTCTCTACCAGAATTCTTCATCTTATACTAAATCTGCAATGGGTAATGTCTCACAAAGCTCAAAAAATTTGGATTTTTTTCTTTTATTTGTAGAATTAGAGACATTAAACCACAATTGAGAGACTGTAAAGAAGTCTGTTAAAAGAAGTCTGTTAAAAGAATTGGCTGAGGAGATTTTCCAAAGATTGATGTTAGCTTTTGAGGCCAGAGAGGGACTCAAAACCTTATTAAGAAGTACCCTGGGGTGTATGCCATGAAAAAATGGTATTCATATATTTTCATCTTATAGTAAGGAACCTAACTGACACATTGTCTTGGGTTTGGCTCAGATAGGGTTAATTTCCACATCCAGGATAGCTGGACCAACCCAGCCAATGGGATATGCGATACCATATTGACATAATGTCCTGTATATATGGGGGAGTGTGAGGTGTGGGGGCTTCTGCAGAGGTCATACAGTTTAAAAACCAGTAAGGAACTGTGGGTCAGCATGGTGGCATCAGTAAGCAGTGCCTTGTGTATCACTTGCTTTATTATTATTGTTATTACTACCATTTCCTCTCTCTTTCTGTGTTGGTCAAGTAAACTCCATATCTTAACCCATATGGCTTTGCTTTTACCTTTTTTCTCTACACCCCACCCTGGGGGTAGCAAGGGGTGAGCAAGCATCTGCATCATGCAAAGTTGCCAGCTGGGTTCAAAGCACTACACACATATGGGAGAGGGGTACCAGGCCATGTCACATGATGGAATGTGCATCTAAGCCTGAGGCACATGAGCTAGTGTATACTTTCTCTTCTGCCTCCCTCAAAAAGTGCAACTCTCAAATGACATATTGCGTCTTACTTCTAGGCAGATATTTCTAACCATGTCAGGAGGGAGGAGAAGATAGTAGAGGGGATGTTCGAAGCGAAAGAAATGGCTTTTCAAACAACAGATGTGAGACTTGAGAAATCTTCACAACGAAATTTTGAACACAGAGGTTCGAAGGGAGGCAGGGTAGTTACGGAAAAGAAAATGCCATTGTGGGTCATTAGGTACCTGTCTTTGCTTCCTAATTCTACTCAAGACTTCTCTTTTATTTTGAAATAAATTAGCCGTTGGGAGGGTTGTAGACATATCACACGTACTGCTGAGTCTTGCTTCCCCTAAGCATCCTCCCTTGGCTACTGCTTGTCAGGGCTTTGAGGACACCAATGGCCCTGACTTGCCTCTTCTGGGACTCACTCACACCCTCTACCCATGGGCTCCAGAGCCCTATTTCAGCTTGCGCATACAATCCTGATCTGAGCCATTTGGGAGATTTGCATGTGCTGAGCCCCCTCCCTCACGCTTCCTGAATTATTGTGTGCGTTTCTGGGATTGTCCTAATGCCTGACTTCTTACCATGCCTTTGGCTGATGGTCACTGGCCTTAGACTGGTACCAGTGGCTGTTCATATTTCAACTCTGCTGATCAGGAGTTGGGTGTGCAGCCTCCACCCCCAGCTACCACCTTGTCCCTCCTCATAAAGCAGCCCTCGTCAGCAAGAGCTTTTGGGCTAGAGAGATCAAAGGTGTGACTCGTGCTGGTAGTCTCTTCTTGTACCTGGAGCATTGCTAAGACAGTATTACATGAGGCAGTTCTTTGTCTACTACTAATCAATCTCTAGAATAAGAAAGTCCGTAGTTACCATAAAAATTAGGAGAGCAATTTACAAGTAAGGCCCTTTAATGGTGATCTAGAGTGCTCATTAAAGTCACCTTACTTAAGCAACATGTGGTTAATATTATTAGGAAGTTGGTCAACCAACAGCTCATCACAGATTAATACAGTTCACTGAATTTTGAAAAGAGTAAATAAGGAAAAGATTTAGTGGAGAGCAAGCAGAGCACATTCTCACAGCTTGATGGTCAAAAAACATTCTCTCATGGCTGTTTGCAAGGTAAATTTGGAAGGTTGTTGTGCACAGTCATAACCAGAACCCTCTCCTTGATCCAGCAACGTTGGCACTTCTAAAAGAGGGTCATGAAAATGGGGACTAATTTTAGAAAAAAACCCTGTGAAAGTACTATGCAGTCAGCAAAAATCTGCAAAGGTAGACCTTGTTCCAGTGCCTGGGATTCAAACAGAAGAAAACCACTATAGAAGATACATTTTTAAGATACACATTTTATACACTAGAACAACTGTCTTGGGATTTTTCTGTCATGTGTAGTCTTTAAATTGAGATTTGACCGTTCTTGTAAAAGATCTGTTCTAGTGTAACAAGACAGATGAACAGCTTTGCAAAGTTGTGTTGTATATAGTGCCAGGTATTCAATCACTTGAAACGTAATATTTTTTTTTCAGTCCTGGTATCTCAGGTAGTATCCCAGACCACACAAAGGTGATGGGGTATTTGCCCTGGGGGTTTCATCTGAAGCATGCATTGTTTTCATTGCTGTTTTGCCACGATGTAGCACAGGTTTGGATTAGCTCCTACAAAGGTCTAAGTACTTTCACCTGCCAATGACTTCCAAGCTTTAATTCTGTGTCTATAATAACAACTCCAGTCCAAGCTGCTGATTAAGACTGAATGCGAAGAGAAGCTTTAACATCAGCATTAAAAACTACCCTTTTTATTTTAAATAGAAAAAAAGAAAATATTGTTAAAACAGCACATCACGGTCTACTTTTCCCCAGATAGATAGATGATGGAAATCAATGACAAAATTATCAGTGAGTTCTTACAAAAGACAAAAGCTCCACTGAGCAGTGGAAGGAAAAAGTCCCAGACACAAGGTAAGATGGTGACACCAAATCAGCTTGTCAGCATGCATTTCTTTCTTGTTAGCTCTACCGGAACAAGCTAAAACTAAATGCACTGAAACAGGAGCGCCAAGAAATCTTTTCCATTATTGTAAAGGTTTTTCATGTTCTCAGGATTTCCGTAGTATCTGAACGCTTGCTTGACGGTACACCGTCCCTTTTACTTTGTTAACTAAGAGTTAAATTTTAAAATACATTGGTTTTCCTTATTTAGGGATTAGTGTCCTGAGAGTAAAAAGGGCTCTAATTAAAGCTCCCTAGTGCATTTTGCCTCTGCCTGGCTGACTGCTCCCTGCTACTGGTGGATCACCCTTTGCAAATTGATGCCTTGGCAGCCACTTCTGGTGGCAGTCTGCTGTCACCCTCTGTCTGGAAGAGCCTGCAACTAGCTCCTGCGATAAAGGTGATTCTTAGTGTGGCTTTTGTGAGGATTGGTTTTATTCTCAGGAGTAATTAGCAATTACTGATACGTCGGTGTTCTTATTAAGGGGATTTTTACTATCATAATCTAATTTTTTTCCCGTGAGTGTAAGTCATATGGGAGGGCTTGCATGAAAAAAAAGGACAAGATATGTTTTCAGGTGTGAGAGCATAGTCTTTGATTTGATTTAAGTAGTTTCCCTTTTCCCATTCTCGTCCTTTTGGTCAACACTTCTAGGTTCAAGAAGTTACCCTTGAATGTGAATGCTTCCGCAGACAGCCTGGAGAACAGCAGTCTGAATATAGAAAAATTCTTCTCAGCTATACAGAGGGCAAACTATAAAAGATATTTCAATTCCTGAAAAGTTATAAATTAATGGAATGTACATGGGACTAGAAAAAAAATGGGGAGAAATTTCTGTGTATTCACATGTTAGAATGAGGAAATGAAAGAAATATTGTTTCCCTTTTTACTATATGAAAAAACAAGTGGCACTTTTCCCACAGGTTCTACTATTTCCAAATAACTTGGTACATTTAGCTCTGTGCTTTTTCATATTTTTAGGATCAAAAACCAAAAAAGTCCTCAGGTAGGTCTGCTAAAACATCTGAAGATAACCTGAAAATGAAACCTTGGGAAGCAAGGCTCCACCAAAAAGCATTGTAAAACAAGAGGAAATACTTACCTCATCATAGTCAGAGTACAATAATGGAGCTTGTGAATCAGCTTTGAAGAAGGACGAGGACACAGGTGTTTGTCTGTATGTATCCTTGGTTAAACATTACTAACCACACAGATTATGAGAAGTACAACATGCCAACCTATAATAAAGAGCAATAGGCAAGGGCCTCTTGCCTATCTTGTGACTCATGGTATAAAAAGACCTGGTGGAAGTGTATGGTTGATGCTTCATACCACAGCAGAACATGAAGAATCCCCACCTCTGAGAAGAAGAGGCCCACATCTTTTGTCATACCATGAATTTCAACCTCCTCCATGTAGTAATGCTAAGTCATGATCATCTGACTCTAAGGTTATACTTGACTCTTTTAGAGAAATTGCATGGGGCAGTGGTGTTCGGTCTTTTCTTCAATTCAGACCTAAATCTGATGGGCGCAATCATAATGTAACACCATGGTTTTTCTCTGCAGCAATCAATGAAGCCCCCCTTGACCATGTTATTGATCACCTAGTTATGAAAACTAAAAATAGTTCTGCACAGAAAAAAAAAAAAAAAACAACCAAAACCAAAACCCCCACAAATAAAAGGAATCCATAAATTTCAAGAGAGGTTTATGGAAGATTATGGAATAAGTTATTCTTGACACAATTCTTAGGCACACAATGGACTGGTGATTGGGAACAGCCAGCATGCATTTAGCAAGGGCAAATCAAGGCCCGACTAAGCTGTTTTGCTCTATGATTGGATGACGGGTCTGGTGGACAAGCACAGAGCAGTACATGTTTTTTACTGGGACTTGTCTCCCCTATTATCCTGGTAGACAAATAGGTGAGATATAATGTACCCACTACAGGGTGGGTAGAAAACTAGAAGATCTGAAGTCATGATCAGCAGTTCAAAGTGGCAGCTGGTGGCCAGTTGGTAGTGATGTTCCACAGCAGTCAATACTGTAGCTTATAATGGTCAGAAACATCATTAATAGTTTGGAGAACAGGACTGGAAATGTTCTCGGCAAGTCCATGTATGACATCAAACCGAAGAAAGAAGTTCATGTGGTGGAGGGCAGAATGGCAGAGAAGGTTCGAAGAAGATGGAGAAATGGCCTGACAGGAACTCATAAAGTTCAGCAAAAGAAAATGCAAAGCACCTGGGATAGAATGACTCTATCCACAGAATATGTCAAGGGAGTCAGCTAGACAGAAAACTGCTTTGCACTAAAGGACCTTTGGGTCCTGGCAGATAGTGAGTTAAACACGAGATGTTAGTATAACACTGAGCCTAGAGGCTAACCACATATTAGGCCACAGTTATTAAAGACCAGAAGATCTGGAAAAGTGGTTCTTTCCCTCTGTTCAGCACTTGTCAGGCTGCATTTGAAATGTTTAATCTGGTTTGAGGATGTACAGAACAAGACAGACATTGGTAAACTGAATCAAGTTGAGCAAATGATGAATCTTATTTTGTTTCAGTTATCTCGTGGGTGCTTATATAGAAGACAGCACCAGACTCTCCCCTGTGCACTGGTGATGCACAGCAAAAAGATGAGAAACAATAGACACACGTTGCAGCAAAGGAGATTCTAATCATCCATAAATATACATCAAGGTATAGAAGTTACTTGTTGTGAGAGTAGTCAAACATTGGACCAGGTGCCAAGGAAGGCTGTGGAACCTCCTTCCTAGGAGATGCCAATCTAAAACTCAACTTGATGAGTTGAGCAACTGAGCAACACCAACAAACTTTGAAGTCAGACTTGCTTTTAGCACAGAGAATTTGACCAGCGGAGCTCCAGAGTTTCCTTCCAGTCTAACTGTGATTCTAAGATTTTCTCTAAGCTTTTGTCTAACATTGCTTTCTTTTGGAAGGCATCCCAAACTTTGATGAAGCCAATAGATAAGACCCATCTATTTTAGGTTTCTCATCGAGGCACAAGTCTGCATAGTTTTTGTTACTGTTATTACATTTCTAAATACGTGCACAACGCTCCAGCTTCACTTTTTGAAATAACAGTAAAGGTACAAAGTTGGATGGAGTAGTTAAATGGAGATGAATCCGAATATAATAGAGGGAAAAACAGAAGAATGAACCTGAGAATGTCAAAACAGGAGTGGAATACAATGTTAAATAGAAACTTGCATAGCTGATGGGAAACAACAGCAATTTCTGCTGGAAATTTTTGAGAAAACTCGGAGTATACTTCTCAATAGGAGATAACTAGGGACCACCCTTAAAAAAAGATGCTTTTCTGAAAATGCTGTATGTAATCTTAGAACATATCAGACAAGGGTAGAGATAAGTAATAGTTCATATTTCAAGATGTGGCACTGGTGAGATTACATCTGCAATATTTTATACATTTCAGCCATGTGAATTGATGAAATATGGATCTAGACAGAAAACACTGTAGACAAGGGCTCCAAGGATGTGCTCTAGAATCAAGAGAGCCAATTTTTCAATAAATTATTAAGCATGATTAGCTCATTTACCTAGTGAAACAGATTGAAAGCCTGTGCTGTCTTAATTTATAATCAAGGTTGAGTCCTAATCCTGAGATTGAGAGGAAGTGCTTTTAAAGCTAAATGACCCTGTCCATCCAAAACCAGAATATAATTTGATCATGACTGAAAATTAAAAGAAGGTTCCTATGCATCAGAAGACCAATCTTTTGCAGTAGACTTAGAAGTGAATGGAGTGAGGGGGAATGCAGTTCTTATTGTTCTCAAGGCAGGGCTTGGCCTTTTCACAAAAGGTGATTTTGAGTCTGCAGACTGGATTTGCGATCTGGATTCCTCCTCCATTCTTAATTTACAATTTTACTAGTACTTGCAGCTGAATTGTCCTGACATTTAGCTTTGGAGTGACTAATATTTTCTTGATGATGACATCTCTTATTCTAGGAAGCTAAAGCGAACTGTCTGGTTGAGAGACAGAAAAGCTATGAGCAGTGCAAGGTATTGCTGATACCTGTATTGAAGGTAAAATGTGATAAAGATTATCCAAAGGTCAGTGTTATTAACCAGGCTGTAATTGTTCATAGCAAGTAAAAGAATGGGCATGGTAACAGTGGTGGCAGGTAAGGTTGCACAAACTACAAGGAATGGCAACTTTTGGTCTATCGTCCAGGCAGATAGTAGTCATAGTTCACATGCTTTAACTACACGTTCTTTTAACTACAATCAATCTCTCTCAGGAATCAGGCACAATCCACATCACGGGCACAATCAAATACTTCTCAGGAAACCAGTTCAGGCTTCCTTGAACTAGAGTGATAAGTAGGTAAAGAGCTGCTCCAAAGTACACAGCCCCAATATACTTTCACACTGGGTTTGCCCATGCTGTTAACAGCACTGATCAATAAATCTGAACAGTCTCCTAAGTACGAATGTTTCATGAACACACAGTTTGTTCAAAATATCCAAGGCATTATATTTTCTCTTCCTGTAATTTCTGGGCTGGCTCTAGCAGGTCTTAGCTGAATGGATTTTAGCCACAGACTATGAAAACAAAACTTCATATCAAAATACATTTTAGCTATCTATAACCAGGAACCATTCTAAAGTTGGGACATCCCATTTTTAAATGCCAGGAAGGTGTGAACTGTTAGAATCATGACAAGCTCAGGAAAAAAGGTGTTTCACAAGAGTGTACAGAAGGGACACACTTGCACATTTTCTGCCTATTTAATTTTTGACCAGTGTGGATAAACATGTATTTTGGGACCTTTAACAGAGGGCAGAACTGGGAGGAGACAAGATTAAAACTGCCTAAACCATAGTTTGTGTTAGAAGTTAATGATTCTTCTACCAAGTGCCATCAGAGACTTGCTTAAGGAGAGAATACTCTGACTTTTGGTGTGGTAGTATAACAGCTGTTGTGGATACAGAATCTAGGTAGGAACCTCTTTAATATTCATTTGTCTTAACCTTAAAACGTTGTCTTTCAGTGTTTGCAGCTAATGAACATTACCTGTGTAGTACTAGTTGCATTTCCTGTGACCAAAACACCAGTAACGTTCCTGTTGTGAATGTCAATGCTTTAATGATGACAGCATCATACAATTGTATGTGTGTCTCTGGACAGTAACCATCGTAAGTCATGAGCAATGTGAGCAGCATTTAGACCTGTACAGCACTCTGATATTAACTTTTCATATTGTATTAACTTAAAAGGTCTTATTACGATTCCTTAATGTATTTAAAAATCAGTAAGTCAATTGGATTATTGATTACACTGCCATTACTGTAAATCAATGCAGTTCCATAAACTACTGGGTGAACTCTGGCTCTTGATTTGTGTTATGGTGGTATTCGATGGTGGTACAACTGCAGTGAGAAACAGCCCAAGGACTTACAGAATCTGTATTGGAATCTGAAAATTCCTTGAACACCATTGTATTTTTCTTTCATAAGAATAAAAAAAAACCTGTAGCAATCTATTGTCTTAACCTTTGTAAACTAATTACTGGTTATAGGTTCTAAAATATTTAAATTGATGCTCTTATTTATTATAATTTGCTTATAATTAGGGGATAGAAAACCAAGCTTATATTTTTTTAGTGTTCATTACAGAATAGATCTACCTAACAGGCAAGAGTTAGGCCATGGTCCCTAGAAGGTCATATACCCCTGAAGTCAGCAGCTGTCCTTTTCGAGGCTGGCTGCTGCACTCTGGAACAGACTCACAAGATGCCCCCATGACATGCTTCCCATGACACTGTGAAAGCTCTCAGCTCCTACCGATGCAAATGATCCACATCATTGGTTATTACTTGATCTTGCCCCCTCCAAAGTGTTTTTCAGAAGAGACTGTGCTGAACCCAAGACCAAATAAGTGTAACTAGCTGTTTGTCAAATGCTCTTGGGGTATGATGCAAAAATGAACTGGAAGAGTGTTTGCTTTCATTCTCACAGTATGGCTTGGAGGGTTTTGGTGTTTTTTTCTCCTTATACTTGCTTTTGGGAAGAGAATTGTTTTCTTTCCTCAGGAAGAAAGTCAGAGACATTTTTGTTTAGGTTGAGTAACTACCTAAACAATGCCAATATGTTGTTTGACCAATCTTGTCCTTCTACAAATGCAACTTCCTCAGGTCATTAATACAGCAGAATGGTTTGTGCAGGTGAAACATAACAGTTTTAGAGAAGCCATATAACTGAATGAACATATTTGGTGCAGAAAGCTTCATACTTTTCGTTTGCTTGTAGCCATTTATTAGACATGGAAAAACCCACTAGTGAGATAAATCTAAAATAGCAACTTCATCAATATTTGGAAGTGTCAGGCTCAAGTTAATGTATGTTGACATAAACTGTGAACTGACCTTTAATCTTTTTTTCTAATCTTCTTGTGGCATGGCATTTCCCCAGTCCTGATCTATCTCCAGCAAATTTCCACGTAGGTCAGGGTCAACTGAGAATGGGAGGAGATGCTGCCAGCAGCTCCAACAGTTGACCCTTGTACATAGCTCCCTCTAACATTTCTTCAGCCCAGGCTGCATCATCTTTTCACATCCTTGCCCCCATCCCATCCTTCCCCAGCAAAAGTACCACCATTTTCAGTAGCACCTTTACAAAGCAGTAAGATATGTGTTATTCAACACTGACAGGAGCTCGTCATCCCTGTTCCTGCCTGACAGTCAGTCCTTCCCTTGGATTGAAGGAGAATCTCAGTACTGACAGTGCTGAGCCAGCTAACTACCACCTTCTATCTGTCTTCACGCTTTCTTGTGTGCATCAAGAAGCTTTTGCCCTCCCCCCCCGCCAAAAAAAAAAAAAGAATTTTACTTAATTTTTCTCATTTTTTTTTATCTTTAGTATTGCCAGGTACCCTGACCTTTGCCTCTGGATGCTTTTGCTTAACCTGCTCTTTAACACTTATTGCTCGCACTTTCAATCTGACTGTCCTCCCTTCTTGTGCCTTCACAGTCTTTCTCTGAAACATTCACTGGTATAGCCTGGTAACATCCAAACATCTGCAGTTACATGCATGGATACCTAACTGCCTTTCTCTATTCTCTACTTCATCTCCTATTTCTTCATGTTTCTCTGCCTTCAATCCTACTCTCTTTATATTCAGATGCTAACCCATGCTGTTACTGCTAAGAAAAGCCACCTCTTTAGTCCTGTGAACTGCAATGACATGGTACTCCAGCACCTCATTGTATTCCTTAATATATCACAATAACAGGGAGAAGCTAATATCTTCAGATAAATTTCAGAGGACCAGATGCTTGAAAGTGTTTGTATACTAATTTTTCCTGAGCACTAGGAATCTAATTTCACAAGAGTTTCTGTTGGTAGTTGTGCAGACTCGACAAAGCCTTTCCTCTGCTGCTTGTTCTTATCTGCCTGAGGAGCCAAGGGGAAGGAGGAGCTGTTTTTCATCCAGACACATGTTCTGACCCAGACTCACAGCACAGCCACAGAAACAGTGGTACTCACATGAGTGAAGAGTGTGACAAGCAGGTGTGAAGAATGGGAAAGGAAAAGAGTTGTTCATGTCAGCAGTAGTTCCTAAGGACACGCTCATGAAATAAAGCCCAAGAAATGCCCAAGCTGTTTAAATCTCTGTCTGCATATTTGTCTTAAACATCCTTAGGTATTAACCCCCTTCCATCTGATTGAAGAAAATGTTTTTCATCATCATGCATCAGAGTAATGCCTACCCTTTAAATGCTCTCACAAATGTCGCTCTGCCATATGGCCTGTAGCAGAGCAATTCACGATTGCAGATGGACTTTTTCCAGCATTGGAAAAGTTCATCCAACTTTTTTCAGCTCCATTCAAGCATGGAAAACTCTCTTTGTATGATTCCTGCCCTCCCCCTTTTCACCCTTTTCTCAAATGAGGAGATTACTGTGGAAGGTGAAACAAATCAGTTCCTGTAAGCTATGATTTCTGAGTTCTGACTTGGGGTCATTAGTTTCAATATTTCTATCTCCCCTGTGTGTCAAGATCTGCAGATCTGAAGAGAGCTTATTTCAGGTGACCCATTTTTTTCTGAGAGGCTCTGCAGTGGCATCTGGATCTTCCTTCAGGAACCTATTCTGTTTGTAGCTGGAGTTGCACGAAAGGGCAAGTGTTTACGTTCTTTAAATAAACTTTGCAGATATATACATAGAATTCCGTTACAGCTTTTCACTGAAGTATTCTTTTTAATTGCTTACTTACCTCTCAGAAATAGAGTTTTAAAAAACTGGAAAAAGAAGAATTATTGTACTTTTCATTGCAATAAAACCAAATGCAACTTAATAACGAAACAAGGCTTTCAACAGTAAAAAAAATGTTATATCAAAGAAAGGGAAAGATTTGTCCTCTATGGCTATAGGCTGTGCCTTTCCCAGGGGAACTGGAGTGGTTCTTCTAAACTGCTGAGTTGCAGATGTTTTCATGCAATAGAATGATATAAACAGCAGTCTGCAAACAGAAGTAGATTAGGGATACCCTGTCTATTATTGCAAGAAGGAAAAACATATGATCTCCTTGCAGCGGGTCAAGTAGCTAAAATGATCAATGTTTTTATCAGTAAGAATTGTATCCAACAGGCCGGTGTAAGGAATAAGTCAGATGGCACAGTGTTTCTACAGAAATCTTACCAAAATGATGATTGGTCCTAGGCTGCATGGCCTGAAAACTCAGAGCTTCACTAGGACTCCTTGTGCTTCAGCATTGACTGTCATAGTTCATTTCTGGACATAGATTTTCTTTCTTACTTTTTTGTGGAACTTGTCTTTTTAGTATTAAAAGTCCTTCTAGACTGAAAAAGGGAGGAGGGAGCAGTGTAGAGAGTGAAGACCATTTCACTTGAAATGAAAGATACTTCAGAATTTAAACAAACATTTTGAAACAGCCATGTCATTTAGCCAAAATCTTTCCAACGAAAAGATTCAGTTTCAACATCTCAGCATTTTCCTGTAACTATGGTTTTATCAGAAATGCCCTCAAGCCACTCTATTTGGGCACATTTGCTTTTGTGTTTATTATTGTTTTCTCTTGGTTTCAGATCACTCAGTAAAGAAATCAACCATGACAGTGGAAAATAAATCCAGCAATGTCGAGGAGTCAAATCAGGAAGCAGAACCTGCCCAGCTTTTGGATGATGAAGCAAACAAAAATCTACCAATCAAAAAGAAGACTTCCTGTTGCACTGGCTTGAAGGTTTGGTGCCTTATCAGTATTACCACAAATTACAGGTGTCATAAGCAAAGAAATGTTCAAAATATGACATGCCAGATTACTTAATTCCTGTTCCCCTTATCTTCCCTGGAACTGGATATACACTGGAGCTACAGGAATGTTGTCTTTGTCCTAAAGAAAATGAAAGTTCCTGATTTAACGTAGTTACTTTCAAATTACTCATAGACAGATTCCCTTTTTGGTCATTGGAGAGAGGCAGCAACCTCCAGTGGAAGAATTGAAGCATCCTAAAATAGGTGGCTATGATACACTGTTGTCTGGATGTTGCTGTCACCACCCATTCTTGTAGGGCCAAAATAGGGTGGGGTAAATTGTATTCCAGGACTTTTATATCTCATCCAGGGCTGTGGGTCAAACAGTCCAATGATTCCTACAAGTACCCAAGCTTTCAGAAGCACACAAGAAGAATTGACGGAACCAAGCAAGTAAACTATGAGAATTTTGCTTTCATGTTAAATCATCAGTATTTATTGATTCTGGCTGAACTGCAAATACTACAAGGGCAAGATTTCTTTTGACAGTGATGTGTTTGTATTTATGTTTTGGCTACTTCTTAGCCAGCTTCATCTCAGTTTAAATTCCATAGACTTAGTGGAGTTGCAATGGGGGACACAACCCTCTCTATAGAAGGGTCAGTAAAATGAAAGATTAATGGGAAAAAAATAGTAATTACAAGCTTCTCAAACAACTGAAATAGTTTGGTTCAAGTATCAGGCAAAGTTTGTTTGTCTTTTATTTTATATGACTCATATTTGCCACCCATATACATCTGCAAAAATAGAACGTGCTCTCTCTGGGAGTCTCACAGGACTAACATTGACATCATGTATGCGGGCAATGCTGCACTACTGTGGATCTGTGTCTAACATCATGAGAATTAGAGTTGAGTAGACACAATACCTTGGAGGTAATAAAAGACAAACAGTTATTCTTCCTCAACTGCCTGTTAAATATTTTGTGGTTTACCTGGGCAATGCCTTTTCAAATCCAAAATACCAAAGTCACTTTTGCTTGTGTTTTCACAATTATCAGCAGTTTCTGATTTCAGCCAAAACACCTGAGAACACTGCTGGCATAAGGCATGAGAGGTGGGCCTCACAGACTTTTTGCCAATCAAGCTCAGGAAATAAAAACCCATGTCAGGACAAAACCCACAATTGTAAGAGATTTTTCTCTTTATCCTCAGTCAAGAAGAGAATAAATATACCTGTTTTCAAGCGTTTACTTCCAAGTTTCCTTCATTCCTTACACTAGATAGTATTGCAAAGTCTAAATCTATATTTACTTTTTGTTTACTTAACCAGCATTATGTTGTATTGGAACTTTTACCCAGTGAGCAATAACTCTATTTGTTTTTTAGACTATGTTGAAATAGTTGGATAATATTTAAACAAACTTAGTTTAACTTTTTGTCAAATGCATCTTTATTTCAAAAGCCACAATGTGTGTTGGTGGAAGCAACTATAAAATTATAAAGAATATTAAGCTTTCCCTTAGGAGACATATGGTATACAGGCCATCTAGCCATGATCCAAGCATTTCAAAATACATCATCTAAGACAGATGATACAGTTACTCTTCACTGGATAAAAAACTGGCAGAATGCACTGGTCCAAAGAGTGGTGGTGAATGGAGTTAAATGTAGTTGGTTGCTGGTCACAAGCTGTGAGCCCCAGGGATCAGTTTTGGGGCCTGTTCTCTTTATCAATGATCTGAATGAGGGGATCAAGTGCACCCTCAGCATGTTTGCAAGCAACACTAAGTTAGATGGGTGTGTTGATTTGCTTGAGGTTAAGGAGGCTGCACAGAGGGATCTGGACAGGCTGGATCAATGGGCCAAGGCTAATGGTATGAGTTTTGATAAGGCTGAGTGCTGGGTCCTGTGGATCACAACCACCCCATGAAATGCTACAGGCTTGGAGAAGTGTCTGGAAACCTGCCTGGTGGAAAAGGACCTGGAGATGTTGGTCAACAGCCAGTCAATTACGAGCCAGCAGTGTGTCCAGGTAGCTAAGAAGGCCACTAACATCAGAAATAGTGTGGCCCACAGGAGTAGGGAAGCGATCGTCCCCGTATACTCAGCATAGATGAGGCTGCATCTCGAATACTGTGTTCAGTTTTTTGAGCCCCTCTCTACAAGAAGGATATTGAGGTGCTGGAGCACATCCAAACAAGAGCAACGAAGCTGGATAGATAACAAGTCTTGTGTGGAGCAGGAGAGGGAACAGGGGTTGTTTAGTCTAGAGAAAAGGTGACTCAGGGAAGGCCTTATTGCTCTCTGAAACTACCTGAAAAGAGGTTGTAGCGAAGGTGGTGTTCATCTCCTTTTCCAAGTGACAACAGATTGAACAAGAGGAAACATCAGGGGAGATTTAGTCTGTATATTAGGAAAAATTTATTCACCAAAAGGGTTGTAAAGCACTGGAATAGGCCCAGGGAAGTGATAGAGCCACCATCTCTGGAGGTATTTAAAAGACACATTGTGCTTAGGGTGCTTAGGGACATGGTTTAGTGATGACCAGGCAGTGCTGGGTTAATGGTTTGACTTGGTGATCTTAAAGGTCTCTTTCAACCTAAACGATTTTATGATTCCATGATTCACTCAGTCTGTACCACCCTTCACATATTGGGATTTCATAAAAATTTGCATAAAGCCTTTATTTTGATGTCAGGGTTATCTGTATGTTTGAGTCAGAACCAGTTATGAACTGGCCTAAAATAAGTAATGTGTCAGAGAAGATAATTTGGGCTGATCTTGATTTTAGGTTGGACTAGTATCAGTAGATCTATCCCGATTAGATATTTTACCTCTGGCAAATTTTAAATTTCTGCACCATCTAGAAATCCCACCATTTTGGCTACACAACACCAGGCCTCAGTTTTTTGTTAAATTTAACCTCAGGAGGTCAGTAAGGTAAGTAGCCCCCCAGTGAGCTGTTTATCGAATTTAAGTTCCACGGTCCATAGGATTTTTGCTTTGGAAAACCTCTGGCCAGTAATGCAGGGAAAATAAGGTTTTCTGGTCATTAAGACGGCTGTTGCAAACCTGAACCCTAAAGCAAACAGCTGCTCTCAGTGCAGCACCTAGCGCCGGCCCTTTCTTGTAAGGAAAAGCAGAGCAGACATTGCGGAGAGGCTCTCCATAGAATTAGGGTATGTGAAAATTCCTGTACAACACTGTCACTGCAATTTGAGTAGCAGACGTAAACCATAATGACGACTGCTCCACACAGTTTTAAACATATTTGTTCTCTCTGTTACCAGTTTTACTGCCTCTACCCCCTATTTTCTGTCTTAATCTTTCCCCAGGCATTTCTCGCTGCTTTATCATTCAGCTACTTAAGCAAAACACTGTCTGGTACGATTATGAAAAGTTCCATTACTCAGATTGAACGAAGGTTTGGTTTGACATCATCTACTGTTGGTTTCGTCGATGGAAGCTTTGAGATGGGTAATTGATACTCTGTAACATGAAGAAAGCTGTTCAGAGAAATAGGAGGCACAGCATCTGGCACTAATTTTCAATCATTACCTTCCAGGAAACTTGCTGGTGATTGCATTTGTAAGCTACTTCGGAGCTAAACTTCATAGACCCAAAGTAATAGCTGTTGGATGCTTTACTATGGCTTTAGGGAGTCTTTTAACAGCAATGCCTCATTTCTTCATGGGATAGTAAGTACTAATCATGATTAATTTGGTGACCTAACACTGGAATTGGATGCTGCCTTCTGGTTTTTGAAGGAAACTTGATGTATCTTAATTCTTTGATTTTCAAAGGCCTATAAAGCCTCACCTTGATCTGCACGGAATCATGCTTAACACACACATTACTGTTCATTATAACTGGTTGGAAAATTATGGTTCTTCCAAGTAAAAGTTGAACTTCTCAAAAAACATAGGAAAATCACAATGCTTTAGTTTTCAGTCAGATTTGTTCAGAAAAGAGGCAAAGAAGGAAATGACTTTACAGGAGGAAACACCTGTGAAAATACTATGAAAATTCAATTTTCAAACAAAATATATGGTTCTTTGAAAAACTTCAACCATGCTACTGTGATGGTGCTATTGCTTTAATGATTTATATACCCTTCCTGAATGGCAAACTGTAAGAACACCTTATCGGGAAAAAATTGTGTTAACCTAAGAATGTGGCATCATCAGTTGTTAATAGAGACATCAGGATCGTGTAGGCAGGAAACCTTTATGAACCACGGTAAAATTATGAGGAATACAGAATCCACCTATATGATTTCCAGAACAAGTTTGTGCTGTTTTGAACAGGATCTCAAAGGTCTGACTGAGTAACTTCCTGTTGAGTGACATCTCTACCTGAAATATTACTTTATTTATAGTAGCAGGTAACTCTCATGTAAAATCAGAAATTCAGAGCTCGCTCAGTGAAGGAACAAACTCCCAAAGATGCTCATTAGAACAAATCCTGCTCTTTGATTCTATGATTCCTTGAAAGAAGAAACCAGAGCCTTGTTTTGTAAGACGACGCATTTTGCTCTCCTGTGGCAAACAGCTGCTCCTCACACGAAGCATCATCTCAGCTTCACACAGACCCTGCAAATGGATCAGTGGTGGTAGAACCTGTCCCAGGGTTTTTCCTGTTCTAAATGCGTATTGTGGTTAAACTGATTTTTCTGTGGCTGGTTAAGCTAATTTTTATTTATCTTCTCCAGGCTCAGAGAATTTCTGGATGTTGCTTATATGCCAGAATGTTTCTAGACATAGCTTTGATACAGTGATAGCATACAGAGTAAGACATGTTTCTGTTGCTCTCTTAAATGTACAAGAATGATTTTAGGTATACTACTATAAAAAGAAAACTGAGGAATGCTTTTTATCATGATAGTGGATCTTGTACTAGCGCCAGACTTCTATTTTCCACTGCTTAAGCCAAACCATACATCTTGTTCACCACAATTTCCCATGAACCTGGGCCTGAATTTTTGTGAGGAAACTGTTCTGCACTGTCTCTCTTGATGAATGCTCAACCTGAAAAATAACCCTGCCTGGTCTAACAGGGCCAGCCTAGTTCCTAGAAGCAGAATGTGTGTTTTACTGTGTTGTTCTGCTTAAGCTAATTGTACTTTGCACATCGGCTCATATCTGGGAAATAGATCATGGCAAAGCTGCTGAACTGCTTCCAGCACCTAGGCTGCTCAGCTGCCTCCCTGCAGCATTGCCCCCTCCCTGTAAACACAGCTAAAGACTATCTTTTATCCACAAACTTTATTCACCCAATACTACACAACAACTCTTTCTAAAGCAAATGAGAATTATCAGGCAAACAGTTACACCCTGAGGATGACTTGTCCTCACTCCTCTCCTCCCCCACCATCCCAAATACAAATTTAAGATGAAAACAGAGGCCTACACTCACAGTCAAGAGATTTTTCTTTTTCTCCTTGACTGTGGGGTCAGCATCACTTGGGTGCTCACTTGGACCCAACCCTAATTTTGACAGTAAAAATTCAATCCTATCTGAATTACTTTGGAAAGCCCTTTTGAATTTTCCAGCTTAAAATGTTATATCTTCTAGACAGACGACTTAAACTTTTATTTGTTCTTCATTTTAGTGTTTTGGTTTTCCATAATGTGCTCAAATAATCTTCTTTTTGCTCCTTCAGTAGCACTTTGGATTGTTATTTAAACAAAGATACCTTTCTCTTTAAGTAAATAACAGTCAAGTGGTTCCTGCCCTACTATTTTCCTAGTGAACACTGCTTCTAAAGCTGCTGTTGTGTGTTTTCAGTTACAAATATGAGACAACATCGCATACAATATCTTCAGCCAATTTAACTTCTTTAACTTCAAGCATAAATCCCTGTTCCCTACAGCAAGATATGAATGAAACCTTATTGGAAGGATCCCGATCAGGTAAGGAACTATAAGTGTTAGTACAAATACAAGAGCTAGTTTTATCCTTGGTAGCAAGTGGAGTAAATCATTGCTCCATGCAAGATGTTCAGTTAGATTTTTAACTTCAGTCTCCACCTGTCTGGGAACATTACCAACACTTAAATGCACTTTGTGGATCTCATCTGGAGAAGAAACATCCAGCAAACACAAATTATAAGTACCCAGTTCCCCCATTTCCTTTGTTCATGCTTCCAAACTACAATTAAATGACCCTAACACTTAAGGGGATGCTGAGACATTCAATTACCCAGGACCTGGAGCTGGGCAGGTGGAAGAGGTAGTGTGACAGGACATGAAACTACACAGAGTGAACTGGAAATAACTGGAGATTTCTGTGCTCTTGCTTACAATATGGAACAGCTGTTTTACATGTTGCTTTGCATGCAAAATAGGTAGAGAAACAGCCGAACTGTGCCCCAGAAACCACCTCAAATTTCTCTCCTTAAAGATATATGTTGTATGCCACGTATTATATTTATGATAATAATAATCTGTAATTTATTTTACACGGGCTTTTTTTCTGATGGGTGGTACTTATCTATATTTTTAGAAACCAAATACAATGGATGTGGAGAAAAGTGTTATTTAAAGATTATTAGAAGATATAATGTTATAGATGATCTTTTATTAATCTTCCAAAAGGAAAATACGAACCTATAATCACTTCATGTGCTGAATTTCCTGTGATTTATCACTGTTTCCTGTTCAACTATTCTATTACAAAGATGTAAACTCTCATTTGCAGGCTGTGAGAAGGAGCCATCATCATATATGTGGATATATATCTTACTAGGAAACATGTTACGCGGAATTGGTGAGACACCAATAGCACCATTGGGCATCTCTTATCTTGATGATTTTGCCAAAGAAGAGGATGTTCCTGTGTATGTAGGTAATCTCAACATGAAGTAAACTGAGAAATTTTAATATAAGAGGTTGATCATCCTCTGTAGAAGAAAGCGCTCAGCCATGAAAACGTACTAGCACCTGCTTCCTTATATTTTCAGCATGTTTGCACACAATAGCCATGTTGGGCCCAATGTTTGGTTTCCTGTTGGGATCTTTATGTGCAAAACTGTATGTGGATATTGGATTTGTGGATTTAGGTAAGCAAAACAGAGGAAAAGTGAAAGTAAGTTAATACTTGTTCATAACAGATTCCTCCACACAATTCTCTAAGTTTTTATTATACTAATTGTATTAACATCTTTTATATTTAATTTATACTTATTATTTCATTAATTTTTTATATACTTTATT
>NW_010400685.1:0-6858 GCF_000710305.1 Buceros rhinoceros silvestris | reverse complement strand
CGGGGGAGGGCGGCGAGTCCCTCTCCGGCGTGTAGAGTTAAAGAACCCGTCTGCTGGGGCAGGGCCTCGCCCCCGGGTCCGCTGCGGTTCGCGTGGTGGGTGTCGTTTGGAAGACGGTGGGGAAGCGCAGGGGAGGAGAATCGCCTGGTGTGAGAACGAAGTTCCCAACGTGGACCTTTAGTGTGTCAGAACGTTACAAAGGGAAAAGGGAGTGTGAGAAAGAAACAAAGGGATGTTGTTCTCGTATCTAAAAGAAGCTGACAAAGTAAACGGGAGGCAGTCTTGCCAGACGAGAAGGAAACCAGAGAGCAATTAAAAGAGAGAAAGAGCCGGATAACGGGCCATAAAACATTGAATCTGTCAAATGGGTTGACTAGGATGAATGGGCCTTTGGGAGCAGCACTGCGCTTGCTTAATAGACTGTTGAATATTATTTTCTCCTCCTAGGGAAGGCATAAAGTTGGGATAATGAGACATGCGATGCATGAAGTAGCATGATCTAACTTTTCTTGTAACATACGATAAGCGTGTAGGCTAAGTCTGTAAATCTTGCAGAACCCAGCCAATGGGGAAACAAGGGAGAGATCTTTCAGCCACGAATAGGGTGTAAAACTTCATGTATTTTTTTGACAAATTGTGCCTACTAGTTAGACACCTGGTCTTGCAAGAACGTAATAAAACTAAGTGCTTCATTGTGGAGTCTGACCTGAGTCTCTTTGGCGAGGCTTTCGCTCGTTTCTTACAGGAGAAGCCTCTTAACTTCCAACATCATTATTGTGGTGGTGGTCTAAGTGTGCTGTAATCAATGTTGTTTTATTATAAATAGTAAAATACCCAGTGCTATGGTATTTGCTATCCCTGACCAGCTTTTGTTTCACCAAAGCCTGTGTTGAGTGCTACACATCTTTACAGAACTGCAGAAGCACGTAACTGTCCAGGCTGGAAGGGACCTTGAAAGATCATCTGGGCCAGCCTTCTGTGGGAGCCACAATGAGATGATCCAGCACCCTGTCCAACCCCATCTTGAAAACCAACAACGGGGAATCCTTCACACTCCTGGGGAGATTGTTCCAGTGATCTGATTGTTCTCACTGTCGACAAAAAATTCATTATATCAAGATGAAACTTCTCCTGGTGCAACTTAGGCTTGTTGACCCTTGTTTTTCCTTCTGGAGAAAGAGTCTCCATCCTTCTTGCAGCTGTCCTTCAAGTACTGTAATACTGTGATAAGGTCCCTCGTGAGCCTTCTCAAGGGAGAAAAGACATAACTGCTCAAGTCTTTCCTCACAGGGCAGTTTCTGCATCCCTTTGATTGTCTTCAGGACATTTGGACCCTCTTCAAGTCCACCTGCATCTTTTTTGGATAGTGGGGATGAGAACTGGCACTCCAGGTGTGGCCTGACAAGTGCTGAGCAGCGGGATGATCGCCTCTCTGTCTCCGCTGCTAATGTCCCTGGGGATGCAGCTCAGTGTCCGGTTTCCCTTTGTTGCTGCAGCAGTGCACTGCTGACTCCTGTTCCGCTTGCAGTCCACCAGGCACCCCAGGTCCCTTTCGGCAAGGCTGCTCCCCCACTACACGGATCCCAGCCTGCACTGGGCTCTTTGGTTGTGTCGTGTCAGGTGCAGGAGCCTGTGCTTGTCATTACGATGAATTTAGCTTTATTTATATGTTTTACCTGCCATTGCTGGTGTCTGTGGTGCTGTCTGGTGCATTACACCTTCCTATCAGTATGTAATCGGCTTTCCCAGAAATACCAGAACTTAAAAATAACTGCTGCTCTGTATGATGACTCTGTAACAAATATCAGATGTCTTTCCATGAGCTGGGGTGTTCAGCAGAACACACGGCAGTCTGATTTTAGACCAATCCTCTTTATGTGCTTGTCAGTATCTTGAGGACAGCATCCTTAATCCCCACTCTAGCAGTTACGTTCTTTGGTTCTTGAGGAGAGGTCACAGGAGATACCAAAAGCCTGGTTTTCCAGTTCAGGGGTTTCCGGATTCCTCTAAAGAGCACTGTAAACCATTAGGTGTTCTTCTTTGTTCACCAACAGGTATGCTAATAGTGAATTTTGGATTTATAATCAAAACCCAGAACACACACAACAGAATTGTGACAAATGCTTTAGGTACTCACCATGTTACCAAGAAGCATCATATATTACTCTTAAAATTATATAGTCTTTATTTTATCTTTTTATTGATAATATAAAACACTTAGAATTATTTATACACACACTAAAAAAACCATTATAGCTATTGCTAACTTTTGCCTTGTGAAAATAAAGGTGCAAGCCAGAATTTGATTAATTAATTTTTCTCTTCTAGATAGTAGCTCCAGTTCTTCATCTGTTGCCATTCAATGACTTGTATTGAGGGGTTTTGTATTGGGGTTTTTTTAGGACCTAGACAACAAGTGCTATGCTTTTAACAGTTCACTTTTAGATTTATGCAAAGTGGTTGATATACATAAATCTTTAAAATATCTTGGAACTAAAGTTGTGATATTTACTGTCATTGCTAACTGAGGGCAACTCACATACATATTTATTGAGTTTGTTTATGTAGTCATGTATTGCAGTGACACTTCTGATAATACTTTCTGTTGTTGCTGATGGAATAACAAAGTCACTAACACGGCAAAGGACTCATAAATAGGACTTTCAAATGTCCACAAGGTAGCAAATCTCATGCATTACAATTGCTTAGAATTAATGTTTTGTGATGCTCTTTAGCTTTGAGTAACGGTCTGTAAGACTACCTAAGCCTTGTACATCTGCATTTGGGGACAGACCGTTACCTTTTGCATGATCCATGTGAAGCCAGGACAAATTTCTTATTCTGCAAATATGAAACAAAGCACTCACTGAAACCGAAGTAGAACTTCTTAGGTCATATTTTATCTGTTCTTTTCCCACATTTCCTACTGCTCTATTTAATGGGAAAAACAACAAATTTTTTTGGTGAATTTCGTGAGCTTCACATTTACAAAGTCATTTGGGCTCTCATTTTTTCCCTCAACTCCATTCCAGTTTTCACAGTTAAGGAATCCACATGACCACGTGAAAAGTCAAACTCCTTCTGTACCATGTACAAAGCACACAGCCGCTTATTTACGGTGCTCTGCGGGAAGGTGCAGCCTCACAATGATTGAATGGTGCCAGGTACAGAATTGGCAGGTTATTTAGAGCACCCGAAGAAAGTTACGCTTGAGGAAGAAGTCATTGCACTCTTTGACGCTGACACAGGGAGGCGTTATCCTGGATTAAGCAGCATGAACTGAAATCCGTGCACCTTTATTTGAGTGATGGTGAAGGGCAGCCTAGCAGACTGCCTGATGGGAAGCTCTGTACATTCTTGAGTTCTTGGGTCTTCTGTTGGATTGAAAGATTTCACAAATAGGCCCTAGAAATTAACTGTAGTAAATAAAAAACAAAATTATTCTTTGAGATAATTTTAGTATCCTTCATACCCCCACGAGTGGGGTTCTTTCTTGGTGACGTGAGTACCAGCTGCTCCATAAGGTGGGGAAGCCAGGAGCTGAAGGGGATACTGTTGCCTGTTCCACCGCCCCCAGCCAGGGGTGGGAGGGCAGCCCAGAGCCCAGGTCATCAGGCAAGTGTGTGATGATAAAGCAGGTCCTAGGTTCAGCACATAAGTCAATCCTCAAGGCAGGGACAGGGTCAGGATCAGGTCATATCCCAGGGATCACCAAGCAGGTACATGGTGACCAGGCAGGTCTGAAGTCAACGTGGAAAGATGGTGGGTAAGGGTTCAGATAAGCAGGACCTGGACCAGCAGGACAATACATGTGATGATCTGCCACTACAGCAGACTTTTCTTCTTCTGTGATACACTTTTTCCTCACTGGGTGGGGAGTCATTTTGGTAAATCAAGAGCAAAGAGCCTGGGTTGCTAGATGAAATGCTGCGTAGCAATGTAAGTGCAAAGTATTCAGGAAGGCTAAGCCACTCCTTCCCGTTTGTGGTTATCACGTTAAGGTGACAGCTGATGACGCTTTCACAAGGTTCTTCAAAAAAGGTTGCCTTCCTCTGTTGAGAACAGGAATCAGTCTTCTTTGTATCAATGTTTTCACACAGCAGTGATCTAATTATCATGAACATGCTAAGAGAAATTAACCTGCTGGAAAACAGGCAACTGTGATTTGAAGACTCAGTCCAAAGTCATAGTAAACATAGTCTGGGAATATCCTGATATTACTTTGCATCAGGCTCTTAAAAGAAATGTCAGATACTCAGCTCAAACCAAGGGATTAGCTGGGATCCTTATCACACGCCTTTCTAATTACTTGGGCAGGGTGGGAGAGTAAGTGCGGTGTGTGTTAATCTGTGCATTCTCCTCCATTCAGCATGCTCCAGAAGATGAGGGAGAACACGAGGTCACGATTGGAACAGGAATATTCTGTTTTCCCATTCTGATGTTAGTGAAGAGCCTCTTTCTGCCAGAGCTACACTTGCAGGCCACTTGAAAGGGAACACGCAGCATGGGGTCCTCCTTTCCTTGACTCTTGTATTTTCTTTCTTGATAAGAAGCTGATCCATCATGAAGATGAACATAATTTCTCCAAGATATTGGTAGAATTTTTCCTAGTTGAGAAAATGGAACTTAGAACAGGAATAAAAGGGTCAGCTTCACACACAGCTCATTCCCGCTTTATAAATCTCTTTGAAGAATATAATGAGGTCAGTATTACAAAACTGACTGACTGATTTTTAAATGCCTGGAAAAAATCAATTGAAAACGTTCATCTCCTGACCTATTTTTTCTGTTACTGCATCATATTTCTGACTTAAAGGTCCTTGGGGTTTTGGTTTATTGCCTGTAAATTATTAATCTGTTATGTATATGAGAAGCAAAGCAAATAGTATCTGATGTCTTTCCTCTGCAGCTCTAGACTATATTATAGAGGCAGCAGGCAATCCTTCATAGAAAGGTCACATCTGAAAAGCTTGTCAGTTTTACGATTGTTAATTTTTTTTTTAATTTTATTTTTCCAGTTACCATTCCTATTTAAGGTACTTGCTTACCCTCCACTGAAATTCTTCAAGATACCTTTTTTAAATGAGGGACCCTGAGAGAAGAAGCTGACTAGACGAACAGGCATTTATTTTTTAACTGACTTGGAAATTTTGCTGTAGCATGAGAAGCTATTCTCTCAAAAATTGAAATAACTTGAAAGCTTTATACTTGCCACAGATAACCAGTGACATGTAAGGACCTGGGGAATAACCTGATGTTACAAGTCTGTGTGTTGGAGTAACTGCTGAGAAATTCACTTTAAGGCAAATATTATACATATGTATATACATGTGAATTTATTATCATATCATTATCAGGTTCTGTCAGTCAACTTTTCTTCTTTTTATCTGGCCTTGACCCTTTTGTGTGGTGCTGTAGTGTTATGTAAATACTAGTCTGTGCAATAGAGATACGAAAACTTTGGTGGTCTGGGAAAGAAATGAGAAAAATCTGAACTATAAATCCATGGTCTGAGAGAGATGCAAAAGAAGACAAAACAGAAGAGGAAGGACAAGCTAAGCTGTTTGAAGACTGATTGAAACCTGCATAAATCACAACAAACTCTGGTAACACAGTTTCTTTGCCAGTTATCCACCGTATATGGGAGAGTTCCCATGAAAATCTTCAAATGCTATTTCTCTGGCAACCGATAGGACATGACGTAGTCTGCAAAATTGACCTTCTTAAGCTCAAGCCACAAGTGCAATAGCTATGCAAAATTATTGATCAGTTTTTGAATACGTATGATTATTTTGGGGAAAATATTGAATATGTATGTAATCGGGTATAAGCTTTGGTTGGGACAGCATTGTGGTCCGTGATTTGAGGGAAAGATCCTCCTTGCACCTGGCGCTGATAAGATAAAGAAAATGCTGCTTCTTAATGCTAAGTTGGTGTTAAGGAGTTTTTCTGCCAAATTTTCGGTAACAGTAGGAGCAGTAGCAACCCTGGCTTTCAGCTGGGCCAAGGTCAGGCCCCAGAGAAGAGGTGCAGGTGTTCAGGCGGTGCTTGCTGCCTGAGCAACACTTCCACCCTCCTCTGGAAGAATAGATAGCAGGTCGAACTTGTTTCTATTCTGTTGTCTGCTTGCTCAGCGCATCATTCTGGAGTGGCTTTGGGGATTCCAGATGGGAACAAATTTGAGGATTGCCTTTTGTAGCTGGAAATGAATTCTGCTTATAAAACAGAGGTATAAAAAGGATAAACGTCTCACTTGGTTAATCTGGGTGAATGGATTTCGAAAGAGCTAGAGTAATGGGTTTACCTGAAAAACTTAAAGCAACCTTAAGTACAGTTTCTGTGAATGAGCTCTGCAGACACTTGGGAAGAGCCTGACGTGTAGGAATCAGTGCCTAGTATTAATGCCTGTAAGTAACTACACATTTTATCGAGGAATATAGCTATATACTAGAACCAGGTTGGTTGGTTGGTTGGTTTTGTTCTTGTTGTTACACATAACACCATTTATCGGCATTTTGCAACAGATTTTCAACAAAAATAACCACCAGTATCGGTCACTTAGGGTGCAGGGGCAGCTCGGGCTGGGCGCACGGGGTGAGAGGGAGGCGGAGGCCGGGCCCACGGGGGACAAGCTCTACAGGCGGGAGGAGGGATGGAGCCACGGGCGGGGACGCAGAGAGATGCTGTCAGAGTTTTGGAGGTGGGAAGGCTGAAGAGAGCGGAGAAAATGAGGGCGGTGCTGCCTGGGGCGAGCAGCGGCTGAGGGTGCTCAGGCGGGACGGTGACGCTGACCAGGCTGACCCCGGCTGCAGCGGGCAGGGGGCCAGCGAGCAAGCGAGGGTAGGCGGTGCCCCTGTC
>NW_010400684.1:0-10494 GCF_000710305.1 Buceros rhinoceros silvestris | reverse complement strand
GGTGCGGGCAGCAGGCACCGAGCAGCACGGGTAGAGCCGGGGCGCGATCCCGCCGCCCGGCCATGCTCCTCACTCCCTTGGGTCCCTCGTGCGGGAGAAGGTGGGGGCAGTAAAATGAGGCACGGGATGGAGAACAAGGTGGTGCAGCCGTTCCTGTAACCAGAAGAGCACTTATGTCAGATGTCCTAGGAGAACGGAGTGCCTGTCTGAAAGGGAGCCCTTGTTTTTTACTGATTTAGGGTTCTGTGGATTCTGTGAGTCTGCTCTGACAAGTGATCCGAGGTGCCCTGCAGCACACCTGTGTGACAGTGCAGACAAAAGCAAGTGGCAGTTGGACTCATTTATAATAAAAGAAGTGCTGGCACACCAGCGTAAAGCAGAGTGAGGTCAATTTAGGGATATCTGCACCCATGTGTTACATTATGCTTGTAGGTGAAGTTTTCTTGGCAGAAGGGCCTTGCTGTGGTGATCTCAGCAGTGTTTTCGGTTTGGATAGTCAGAATTGCAATGTTTGTTACCCTTGATGTCAAGTTTTCTGTTTTCAGTGAGTTTTCACCAGAAACAGTTCTGGTTTCCATGAACAGCTGAGTGCATGACTGTTTTGCCATGGCTGTGCTGTAGAGCCAAGCTTCAAATCCGTATTTGTTCCTCTGTTTTTTGAAGAGGACAGTTAAACTCCAGAAACTATCAAAACCATTCTCAGCTGACAGTGCCTGAAAGTAATTTATTTTTTAGATCCTCAGCCTTAAGGTCCGTGAGGCAGAGGGTCCTCTCTGCTGCACATGGTGGTGGGATCGCTCCACTGGCTTCACCACAGTGACTGAACTGGAAAAATAGGCACACGTGGTGTTCTGTACTGGTGCAGGCGGTGTCTGCTGTAGCAGCACAGCTGGGCTGTGGTTTAAGGTTATTTTTGCAAGTTTCTGGCAGAAGGTGTAATTACGTATTTCTCCCGCCTCCCTTGTGTGATGCGTGTGAGGCTGCACAGTGAGCTAAACCTGGGATGCTTCTTCTCCAGAAACCAACTCAGCAAAAAGTTTTTGTCTGTGGACCTGGTGCTTCGTGTGGCTGCAGCGCGCGGCCCGGCAGACCACGGGTGGTGTTGGGTGTAGGTTTGGTCCATGGCACTGAACCTCAGCTGCCTCAGCACCAAAGGAAGCAGCCCAAACCTGGCTCACTTCTGCACAATTCTGTGCAGTCACAGACCTGTCCTAACTTGTGCTGGCCAGGCCCTCCTGTGCGGTGGAGACCTCTGCGGCTTCTTTCAGGGGAACTGGCTGAGGTTAGTGGTGCTGCGTCCCTGTTCCTTGCCCCTTCTGTTGGCTGCGGGCTCCTCAAAGCACCGTTCTGGGGCTGTGGCAGGGATCCTGCCTTTGGGTGCAGTGCTATGCTACTGGATGGTTGTGTCACACCTGTGGGGAGCCACTCCCCAGGGGCTCGCCGTGCGGACCCAGGCTTATAGAATCACAGAATCCTCTGGTTGGCAGAGACCTTTAAGATCATCGAGTCAAACTGTTCCCCTGCACTGCCAGGGTCCCTACACCATGTCCCTCAGCACCACACCTACACGGCTGTGAAACCCCTGAAGGGATGGGGACCCCACCACCTCCCTGGGCAGCCTGTGCCAGTGCTACACAACCCTCTCTGGAAAGTTCTTCCTGATGTCTAACCTAGATCTCCCCTGGCGCAACTTAAGGCCATTTCCTCTTGTCCTGTCACTTGTCGCATGGGAGAAGAGACCGACCCCACCTCGCTACAGCCTCTTTCAGGTAGTAGAGGTGAGTGATAAGGTCTCCTCTCAGCCTTTTTTCTCCAGGCTAAACAACCCCGGCTCCCTCAGCCAGCTTTCCTGGAGGCTGCTTCGCTAATGTGGCAGGCCAGGCTTCGTTGTACTTAGACCTTTTCAACATTCACAAACGCAATGTCGACAGCCCAGGAGAGGCTGGCGCAAGCTGCGCAACCTGCCCAAGCTGTTAATGGGATTTTTTTTGGCAGTTCTCTGTTTTCTGTGCCTGTTGGGACCCCTGTGAACTCTGCAGAGATTTCTCTGGTCTCATTCACAAATAATCTCTATCCTGGACAAGGTATTTGACTTTTTTTCTTTGAGAAAAGTTGTGAATGGATACACTGAGTTCTTCTTGTGGGGAAGAAAAGGTGCTTTTTTCAAAATGAGTTGGTGTGCTTGAAATTGCAGTTCTTGGAGTTAGTTCTGGTTTTGGCAAGTGAATTGGGTGATGCAGCAAGATACTGAATCTTGCCCCTGGCTTTTCTGTGTCCTCAGAGTAGCACTGGTAGCCTTGTTAGTGTCTGTTGTGAAATTAATCCCCAAAACCATGGATGGTAGTCAGCCATGTTCCCAACCTGAATCTCTGCTGATGCCCAGTTTATACTGGTGCATGTGCCTTGCCGTTGCCGTTGTGGCCATCACTTCCATAGCAACACTACTGCATTCAGAAAACAGCATCTTTTGTCAGAGAACTCCTTTTCTTTGTAGTTAATACCATGTGATGTCCAATAGCAATCCCCTGACTTGTCGCTATTTTAAAAGTCAACTTTTAAATCTAAAGTGTCTCAGTTGCAGAAAGGGCAAGTATTTTAAATACACCTTTGAATCAGTCTTAGCTGCCTTCAGCGCTCACTGCTTTGTGCTGTTCTGGGGTAGAAGAATACAGGTAGCCAGCAGAGCGGCTTGAGCAGTCGGATGATGGGGAACGGTGCTGCCCTTCAGGGTCTGGTTTGACAGTTCAGCTCTGGAACACGCAGCCTGAATGTCATCTTTGTGCTGCTTTGGGGTGGAGGCCAAACCAAGTAGTCATCGAGGTCAGTGTTGTGGAAGGAGGTGAGGAAACGGTGTCCCTTCATCCCGAAGGGATTGGTGGCTGCACTTCAGCACTGGCTGCCTGTTGGGAAGTGGGGTTGTAGCTGGGGTAACTGGGGTGTAGTCGGGGTCACTCCTGTAACAGTCTTAGGGGATTATTGTTGTAGTCGGTGAGGGAGGGGGATTGGGGGGGTTGTTCCTGTAAGCTTGTTGTCTTTACCGAGGTTAATGCAGTGCCACTGTCAGTTACCTGCAGGTGGTTCCTAGCCACTGGTGCAGCCTTTGTCAGACCCATGCATTTCACAGAGCTCTTCAGCTGGCTATCTGACACCCTGAAAAGCAAGCTACAATGTCTCAGAACCCCCCAGAAAGTGTTGCCAGTGAATGGACAGAGAGATACCATGACGTGGGCCCAGTCATGTGGGAAATTGTAGTGGAATTTCCACGTAGATGCCTTTGCACTTACTCTTGGATGCTGCTGTCTTTGTTTTTTTCCTCTTTCTTGCAGCACTAAGCAGATATCGTCACGTGCACAAAGCAGCAGGTTTCATGCCAGAGCCTGGTTTTCCTTTTTTCCCAAACAGGAATCACTGAGTTCACACAGTGCACTGCAGTGGTGGGACTGCACCACTCAAGTAACTTTTCAAATCACCCTCAAGTAACTTCTGCAAAAACTACTGATGTAAATGCACTTAACTCTGTAATTTAAATAATGCTGTTATTTGATCCATGAAGTACAGAGCTGTTATAAAACAACCACCTTGAGAGTCAAAAAAAAAAAGTGAATTAAAAGACCATGTGGTCTGTTCAGCAAAGGCACCAGCTGTGCATTAGTTATGCCGACAGCCAGGTGGGAGAAGAGTCATGGTCTCTCAAGAAGGAGTTAGAGAAGTCAACTTCTCCAGAGTAAGACGTGCTGTTTTCTTCTATGTGTTTTTGTTTATTGGGTGCATCTGCAATTTAAAAAAAAAAAAAAAAGAAATGCTGCTGCAGATTCCGTGGGCAGAAAACCGAGCAATGAGTGTGGAAGTGAGGGTAGGGAGTGGAGGTGTCATGGATGTGCATTTCTTTTACCGAGTACCAGCGTTTCTGCTTTGCTCTGTTCCCCCGTAGGTCAGTGTTGACTGTGGCTTGTGAACAGACTGAAGTGCTGCTTTTTGACCCAATATCTTCAAAGCACATCAAAACTCTCTCTGAAGCTCATGAAGACTGTGTGAATAATATCAGGTAGGTCAGAAGGAATATTTTTTCTTACTGTAGGTGCTTTTCTTACGACTGTGGTAAGTGTGCTGCTTGCTTTCTTGAAGAGAAGGAGTTTTGTGAAGCCATTTGCTTTGTGCCATTTCCTTTCTCTTTGGTGTTGGAGGTGGGAAAAGGCTGAGAAGGGGAAGAGGAGGAATCTGAAGATGGTGGGATGTCATGCTGGCAGGTGGTTTTGTGGCTAGAGGAGCTGCATGTTAAGGGAGGGGAAAACTGTTAAAGTATTAATCATCTCCCCTGAATTAAGAGGTAAATCAGAGTGTAACAAGTAGAGCAATTTATTTTTGAAGCGTGAGGCTGAGACTGTGTCAGGATCAGATATTTATATGAATATGGCTGGTATTTTGAATTGTAAGAGTGATTGCATAGTGGCCTGGAAATTTCCAAGCAAAGACTGTCTGCCTTAAACACAGGTACAATGCAGAAGGGATGGGAAAGTGAAATTGCTTCCACAATGCAACTTAAACTCAGTCTTTATGGTTTAAATCCTTTGCCTGTTTCTCAGGATGAAGTGGGAAACAGCAAGAGCAGGCACCTAAATCATCAGTATTTTTGTGTGCAATGTTTTTTTCTTTTTTATTATTTTCAGTTGTTCTGTTGTGTGTGAGGGTAAGCTTTGACATGTGAACTTAAAGCACTCCTTAACCTTGTGGACAATATTGCAGCCTCTCTTCACTTGGATTCTCAAAAAAACACAACAAAAACCCCTCAAACAGAAAAAAAAAAAAACCCACCAAGAGAACCGTAGAAGCAATCTGAGCATTTTCCTTGAAAGAACTGAATAAAACGTGGGTGCCCATGTCTTTACACATTTGTCAGCTAAATTGATGTTTTTCACAAGCTGCCTGTACTTTTACATGAAGTTTTACATCAGTTGGATGTCTTTCGGAAAAGCTAAGGTGAAAGCTGGGGCTAGATGACACAGATAGATGAGAACATGCTTTTCTGTAAGGAAATACAGCTTTTCACGTGTTTTGCGTGCCAGTGGTTGCCCTTTAAATGTGCTTGGCTTTTAGATACACAGCTAGGTGAGAAGCAAAGCCATGTTACCAAGCTGTCAGGAGGCAAAGGCAGCCCAGATTGGTTTTGGTTTTTGAACATCCCTGACATTCAAACTGCTCTTGCCAGGGCTTCATGTGAGTTAGTCTGGGCCGTGCTTTACGGAGGCTTCTGTTGCAGGGTTCTTGATGGCTGGGCTGTCTCTGTTGCAGTCAGCTGGGCTGGTTTGTAAATTTATCTTACTCCTTGGTGGAGACCAGCACTGAAACTTCCTGCCACTCTCTTCTCTTATTCAGAGGATCTCCTTTCTTTCCACTGGTGCAGTCTGTGAGGCTTCCTAAGTGAGTTCTTGGTATTTAGATGTCTTTTCTCTGTGTCATTTGATTCACATAAAAATGCCAGTACTACCTCCAAGCAGATAACTCAGATCTGCTGTTAACTGCCGGTCTAAGGTCCTTCCTAGCAAGCGTAGTAAACTTTATCCTTTCCTTAAAAATGCTTCTTAAAACTTTATTTTGTCTTTGTTAGGATATTGGCATCTTGTTCAGTGTTTTCTGCATGTTCCTACTTGTTGTTATAACCGTAGTTACAAGAAACTCAACTGTGTTCTGCAATACGCAGTTAGTACAGCATTACCTGTAGTGCTGTTTCTGCTTCACAAGCAGGACTCCAGGCACTACAGTAGTACAGAAATTCCTTGTAATAAGCACCAAAAATAAAATAGCAATGGTGCTGTGCCGTGTAGCAGGTGCCCCAGAGGTGCGTGTGAGCAGGGAAGCATGCAGAGGTCCTCTTCCAGAGTCTCCCAGTCACTGCAGATTTGTGAGTCATCATCTGAAGCAGACGTTTCTTTCCACCTGAATTTGGTCAAGTTTTGAACTTGCTTAAAACTCCTCCATGGCAGAGCTCCATGGCACAAATGCGTTCCAAGGAGTATTTAATAGTGTTCTTAAAACTTGTTAGCTTAGTTGGAGGCCTCTTTGGGTTTTTTGTTTTCTGAAGTAGGAAGTCAGGGAACTTTCTCTGTGTCAGTCAGTTTTACATGCCTGAATCATCTGCACCTTCAGTCAGCTGTTTTTCGAGTGAATCCTGCTCCACATGGTCGTGCCCTCTATGAAAGCAGTTCAGTATCAGTTGGTCTCCTTGGCTGTTTCTTCTGAAACGCATTTGTGGTGGGTGAAGCAGGGTTGCCTGTAGCATCCAAGACAAAGACACGTGGTGTATTTATACAGGTAAGAGGTTTTACTTCTGCGCTGAAATTCTGAAATGTTGGATTCTTCCTGTTGAAGCTGGTTATTTTTCTTTGGAGTTGTTGCTATTTTTACAGGATTTAGCCTGGTTCAAAGTCTAAAGGATAAAATGCTGTTTCTAGGGGTAACTTATCAAATGTCTCTCTGTAGATGCTTCTTGCCGTAGCATTCATGTGCAGCTCCTTCTGTGGTTTTCATGTAGGATTTATTTTCCGTTTTATAACAGGTTTTTTTTTTTTCCTCCAAATGCCTTCATCAAGCTTGAATTCTTAGGAGAAAACAGTATGCTTTGCCCTTCCTAAAGGAAGGGCATGCAAAAATTGCAGTGGGAATGGAGTATGGTACGACTGCTTCTTAAAGGGCCAGCAGCCGGAAACGGAAAGAAGCCCACCAGAACCTTTAACCAATCGATGTTGCGTTGCTATGTACATGGTAGGGGAATACCTGACTGGTCGGTTTACAACAAAGCTTTCCAAAACAAGGGAAGGTTTGGCTAACCCAGGACAACTTTGATCTGTAATGCAAACTAGATAATTTTATCAGGTGGTGTCCTCAGTGAACCAAATAACTTTCTTAAGGACACTTTCAAACAGAGTCTTGTCTTCACTTGGTGTTTTTTGAAAAGGCTTGCTTTTGCTTCAATAACCTCTAGACTCATTTAATTCAATTTTTTTCCTAGCTATGCCTTTTTTTGTGCTGATTCCAGCCCTTATATCCCCTTCTGTCTGATGAAGCGTTTTTATGTCTGATATCCCTTCCCTCTGTAATCACCTGAAGGTGGTCAAGCTGCCGCGTACTCCTTCAGACAGGAGTAAAATTTACATTGAATTTTGGCTGAAGACGAGAGATCATCCTTGATAAAGAATTACCACCTGAACAGGCCGAGTGGTTATCCTGGACAGTGTAGTAACCCAACTAGTATGACCCGTATTTTTTCCCACTTTCTCATCTTCTCCTGATGTGACATACTAGTGATGACCTTGTCACCTCTTCAGAAAGCAAGAACTCAAGACCTGCTCAGTGCAGAGCAGACCTAATGGGTGTGGTACCAATTCCCTGCTGTGCCAAAGCGCCCTGCCGACCTGCGGGTCTGTAAATACCCCGTGACACACAGAGCAGTATGCAAGCGTGGGCTTGCTCTTCTTGCAGTGCTTTGAGCAGAATGTCATACTATATTGTGATTCACACTCCAGCCACTCAAATCTCAAGCACCTGTCTGTATTGAAGCAGCCTGTAAATTTGGGTGGCCTGTGACAGTTGGGCAGCTGCTGCTTCCAAAGATGATCTGAAATTCTCATCCTAAACAGTGCCCTGCGCTTGTGCTTTGATATGTGTATGTGCTTTTGTGCATTTGAAAAGCCCATCTTCGTGCGCCCGCTTCAAACACAAGAGCTGGCTCTGGGGAAAGGAAAGGCAAAAATGTGGGAGCAAGAGGCCTTTGGTACTTTCTGGAGACTGTTGGTACTGCAGGTGTGACAAAACCTTCCTGGATGCAGGATGTCTGCGTGGTCTCTCCTGGCTCTGCAGCTGCAGCAAGCAGTGCTGAGGAATGGGCTCCAAAGCAAAAGATGGGCAGAGGTGGAATGAAATTCAGGGTCTGGGGAACCGTGCCAAGAGTGGCAGCGTTCAGATTTACATCTCGTACGTGTTTCCGAGATAGCAGCATCATGTGTAGCGTATGCCCTGTGGCTAGCCAGATGCCAGACAGTTAATCTGCTGGAGTAAATCTCTCTCGGCAAAGCACCGTGGTGTGCCTGGCGCAAAACCACAGGGCCAGCTTTTCAGCCTGCTCTGTGCAGACATGCAGTTGCCTCAGGCGTCTCTGCAGGGTTGCGGCCACATCACAGAGTGGCAGGAGGTGTGGTTGGAAATGCCTCTGGAGATCCATCATCTGTAGCAGCCGCTGGTTTGGGCTGTGTCCCAGCACTCTGGTAGCCCGGCACTGCGCGTTCCCAGCACAGGCAGCTCCACCGCAGTCCGTGCCAGGCTGGCTAGGCGGGGCATTTCGGAAAGCAAGTTTCCGTTGATCGGCTCCTGTCGCAGTGTTCTGCCTGTGCCAGTGGGGTCAACACCGGTGCGAGCTTTCAGTCTGGACTGACTGCATCGGATGCCGAGTGACCGAGGGTGCGGTATGGAGCAGCGTCGGGCTGTGCAGAGCAGGAGGCTTTCTGGAGTAGGCTAACGGGGGTTCAGGCACCAGTGTTTCGGCGAAGCTAGCGGGGTGCGTGCCCTGCAGAGCAGTGAGGTGTAAAGGCAGGAGGCTTCCAACAGGAACATCCGACGTTAATCTTCATTTTAAAACCTTCTTTGAATGCAGGAAGCTTATGTCTGCAGCAGGGGAAGAGAAGAAGATGTACAGAATTGTGGGGGAAGAACAAGGGTGGATTTGTGGATAGAAATGAATAGAGTGAAGAAGATCATGGGTTTAATTACAAGCTGAGAGGATCTTTGTAGTCTGACACGAAGATAGAATTGCTGTGTATTCTGGTGCTGCTTGACGGTAGTAGAGAAAGGATCTAGCAAAAATGGGGAAAAGGAAAGGCATGAGTTAGCGACAGTCTAGGCTAGCAGAATGCTGATGCAGGGGCTTCCAGACCAGCCAGTGGGAGGATCCTGCCAGTGGTCTAAGTGCTGACCAGTCCTAGGACGTTTGTGTCTTGTAAAAACTTGGTAAGTTCAAAGCTGAGTATCATCCAGATGGGTAACTGATGTAGTTACCACAGGGATTCTGTGTGAGCATTTGTTCCACTGGTGGTTTGGTGGTTTTGTGATCTTTACATGATTAATTAAAAAACAAACCAAAAAACTTTTCCTGTGCTTCTGTGGGTTTACTAGTTTGCCACTACAGATGTGCTACTGGTTCACGTCCCAACAGTAATGCTTTTAATGGAACTGCTTTATTGGCAAATATTCTCCTGTATATTTTTTTTTTTTTGTGTGTGTGTGGCCACTTTATTTCTTGTTAGCTTAAGATCCTGCTTAAGAATATTTAAATTGGAAAAGACACTAAGCAGCCATGGAGTTTTTCTCCCATTTTCAGGTTTCTAGATAATCGACTGTTTGCGACCTGTTCTGATGACACGACAATAGCACTTTGGGATCTGAGAAAGCTGAACACGAAAGTGTGCACTTTACATGGTCACACCAGCTGGGTGAAGAACATCGAGTACGACACCAATACCAGGTTACTGGTCACGTCAGGGTTTGATGGAAATGTGATCATCTGGGACACAAACAGGTACTGTGTTCATGCTGTGTCTAGAGCATGCGAGGATGGGGTTCTGCTGTACAAGGTGGAAAACCTGCTTCCTCAAATGGTGCTGTAATACATCCTTAAATAGCGTGGTTAGCTTATAGCCCTCACCAAGAACTTGCATCACCTTTATGTGGTAATAGTACGGTAGCTAAAAGAGAGCTTTTCACACTTTTCACACGCACATTCTGGCATGCCAAAATGTAATGCTTATTTCTTCTGTAAGTTCTGTCTTTGTGAGAGTATGAAAATGTGACTTCTGCCATTTCATTAAAATCTGATACAAGTAGGATAAAGAGAGTGCTCAAAAATATGTTTTGGAATGAACAAGGAAGCCTAGCACATCTCCGACTCTCCTGGATGTTATTAGGGACTTGAGTCAAAGCTAAATGCAGCCATTCCTTGGGTTTTTTTTGCTGTCCAGGTGCACAGAAGATGGATGCCCCCACAAGAAGTTTTTTCACACCCGCTTTCTTATGCGCATGAGGCTGACGCCAGACTGTTCCAAAATGTTGATCTCAACTTCCTCTGGATATCTCCTGATTTTGCATGACCTTGACCTAAACAAGTCTTTGGAGGTTGGCAGCTACCCGATTTTAAGAGCCAGGAGGACTACATCAAGTTCAGGTGAATGCTGGTGGAAAACTCTGTGGCAGCTTCTGTGTTTGTTAGAGGTGTTCCGTGGGATACTCTCAGCGAGCGAAAGAAGGCAGGGGTGGAGCTGGAAGGTGGCTGCTCTTGTTCAGGGGTCACACACATCGAACTGTTGAGGAGTATGTTCTGACTCGGGTAGAGTGTCTAGGATGATTTGTGTTATCAAGACCTCAGCACTACAGGATATAAAATCATAGAACCACAGAATGGTTTTGATTGGAAGGACCTTCAGAGGTCTTCTAGTCCCTGCAGTGGGCAGG
>NW_010400683.1:0-4123 GCF_000710305.1 Buceros rhinoceros silvestris | reverse complement strand
ATTCATGATAATAATTGTATAAAAATATATACATATTACTTGCTGATACATTAAATCCTTTGTCCTGGCTTTTGTGACACTCATGAAAGTAGATCTACTTACTGCATTGAATCCACTGTATTGTCTCATATTTAGAAAAGAATTTATAATAATCTCAGCATTATCTCAAATAATGCTGAGAATTCTCAGAATTATCTCAAAATTACTTAGAATTAGCCAGTATCTATGTACATATTGTTTAATATTTGCTCACAAAATTGTTCAAATACGTGATTTAAAGATAATTCTTCACACTATCTCTCATCCGTGCATTTTTCTTTGTAGGAAAAAATGACAGTTCTTTTCATCTTCTGCACCAAATAGATGATCAACTTTATTCTTCAGCTAGAGTCTCTCAACTAGAGTTTTTCAAAAGATTTTTTTTCTGAAGTCAATAATGACGGTTTTTAAAAAAAAAAAGACATCATACTTTATGAACTTCACCACTGCTACAAGAGAATTATTTTCAGTTTAGCAACAGACTATAAAAAAAAAAATCATTGTGGTACTTATGCAGAAAAAAAAATAAAAGGAAGAACAACAGCAGGTGTTACCACAGGTAACCAAACAGCTAATCTCAAACAAATCAATGAAGATGGAACCATTTTAATGATGAACCTGATGATAAATCTAAGGTAAGTTAGAGGACAGTTGGTCAAGGACCAGCTGGGAATGAAAAGTCTTTGTTTCTATTATTTAACAGGGTAAACAAAGAAAAAAGGTTACCTTTCCCACTGGTGCTTTCCATTGTGTATAAGTAATCCATGTAGAAAGCCCCAAACCTCTGCATTCCAGCTATCTCTGTGTATGTCTCCTACCAACAAAGCAAAGCAAACAACGAAAACGTATAAGGAAAGAATCTTGAGATTACCAAGTGATAGGTTGGTATGAGAGAGATATACTCCTGTTTAAATTTGTGCATCAACACACGGAAAGGCTTATCAAAACAAAGGACAGAGGTTATCCCAAAGAATTCACCTTTCCGATAGGTAATGTAACTTCTATTGGAGGCCACACAAAGGCACATCCATAATTCCAGTGACCATGCTGACCAATTCATCAATAACATCTAGTTAATTAGTACCTTTAATGGAGTAAATATTCTTCACTTGACCTCTTGCAGCCAACACTTCTGCCTAATCAAATACTCTGAAAACTGAAGCTCATTCACTCTGGTTTTTTTATTTAAGCAATATTGTGGGTTTATCTTTAAACAGTAGGAAGCTTATTAAGACTTTATGCCACCACTGGGATTCACGCATAGTACGATCCATCATTACACAGCAAGTTTGCTTTCCCTCTTGTCAAACAGGCAAATGATAAAAGCACTGAAAAGAGGCCAAGGAGAGCAAAGCTTAAAAATAAAGCACACTATGGGATATATTTGAATACGCAAAAGTACTTGTGATTTCACTTATCTAATTTTTATGGGATTCTTCAGAGTTACAATTCAACAGAGCACAGAACTCCACCTGTGAATGCACCTGGAAGGGACCACCTAGGTCATCACATTCAGTCTTTAATAATTGCAGTTAATCTGGGAAAAAAGTTTTACTGCGTAATTTACAACAGAGACTACCAGTGACTGAAAAATTGTTTGTAACAAAGGCAGAATTATCAAGACTCCCTCCAAGCAGACAAACATAGCACACAGCCAATAAAAAGAACATTGCCCAAGATCTGGTTTCCGAGAGCACTTCCTAGTTTGAAGATCACAAACTGCTTACTGTTGGGGTTTAAGAACTATGTGATGGTAAAGCTTGACCTCTTGCTAGCATTCCCTCTCTGGTTTTCTCTGCAGGTGTTCCACAGTTTGTGTTTTTGGAAACTCGGGCAGTAGTTCAGCTTTTGGGGAAAGAGGTGAGTTTGAGGTTTCTTTTGGACATGTCTTTGTTACTTTTTTTTTTTTAAACACATACAGGTTTACTTATTTTTTGGCTGTCTGCAAACTAAGATTCAGTTAAATATAGCAAAGTAATGAAAATAAGTCCTCTAACACTAAACAGATCTAAATAAACTCATTTTTTTCTAAGAAAAATGTAGTTCTCTGACCTTATGATGAGCTGCATCCAATATAAATTCTGCACGAATACCATTATTTTCTGGACTTCTGTAATCAAACAGTGAATTCGTAAGATATGTCATTCCTTTTGCACTCAAATTTTCTCCACAATTGAAGAAGTAGGCCTCCTTCATGAAGTAATAGAAAATAATAAAGCAGCAGGGGAGGAAAAAATACAGTCAAGTTAACAAAGCTTTGTCAATTCTGTCATAACACACTAATGACATTGTAGTATTTCTCAAGAGCATATTTCATTATGAACGAAGACAATTAAACTAACTTTATTCCAACAACACTGAAGTTCCTGTCCACTCCTTCCTTCTTTTCAAATTAATAAAGATGGCCTGAGCTAGTGAGTATTATACATATATATACACGCACATATATATACCTCTGTGCCTGGGAACATCATGGAACAGATCCTCTAAGAAGCTATACTAAGGCAAACAGAGGACACAGAGATGATTCATGACAGCCAGCACAGCTTCACCAAGGACAAGTCCTGCCTAACCACCATATTGGCCTTCTATGATGGAGCGACCACATCAGTGAACAAGGAAAGAACTATGGAGGTCATCTATCTGGACTTCTGTAAAGCCTTTGACACTGCACCTCACAGCATCCTTCTCTCTAAATTGAAGAGATATGGATTTGATGGGAGGACTGTTTGGTGGATAAGAAATTGGTTAGATTGATGCATCCAGAGGGAAGTGGTCCAGATGGAGATCAGTGACAAGTGGTATCCCTCAAGGGTCCATATTGGGAAGAGTGCTGTTTAATTATCTTCATTAATAATATAGACAGTGGGATCAACTGCATCCTCAGCAAGTTTGCAGATGACACCAAGCTGAGTGGTGCAGTTGACGTGCCTGAGGGATGGGATGGCATCCAGAGAGACGTGGACAAGATGAAGAAGTAGGCCCGTATGAATAAGGTTCAACAAGGCCAAGTACAAGGTCCTGAACCTGGGGCAGAACAATCCCTAGTATCAATACAGTCTGGTGAATGAAGGGATTGAGAGCTGCCCTGCAGAGAAAGACTTGGAGGTACTGGTGGATGAAAGGCTTGACATAAGCCAGCAACATATGCTCACAGGCCAGAAAGCCAACCATATCTTGGGCTGCACCAAAAGAAGTGCGGTCAGCAGGTCAAGGGAGGTGCTTCTCCCCCTCCACTCTGCTCTGGTGAGACCTCACCTGGAACACTGTGTCCAGCTCTGGAGCCCTCAGCACAGGAAAGACAAAGACCTGTTGAAGGTGTCCAGAGGAGGGCCACAAAAATGATCAGAGGGATGGAGCACCTCTGCTCTGAGGACAGGCTGAGAGAGTTGGGGTTGTTCAACCTGGAGAAGAGAAGGCTTCAGGGAGTCCTTATTGCAGCCTTTCAGTAAAGGGAACTTATAAGAAGGATGGGGACAAACTTTTCAGCAACAGGGCCTGTTGCAAGAGGACAAGGGGTAATGAAGTAAAAGAGGGCAGATTTAGACTAGATATAAGGAAGACATTTTTCACACTGAGGGTGATGAAACTCAGGAACAGGTTGCCCACAAAGGTGGTAGGTGCCCCATCCCTGGAAACATTCAAGGTCAGGCTGGACAGGGCTCAGGCAACCTGCTCTAATTGAATATGTCCCTAGTCACTGCAGGGGGGGTTGGGCTAGATAACTGTTAAAGGTCCCTTCCAACCAAAACCATGCTATGATACTTGATATTAACACAGTCACTTGGTATTTTCTTCCATACTCTTAATTTTCCTTCTTAAAATATTTCCTAAGGCTTCACAAAGCACTAACATTAAGCTAAAAGGTCTGTTGTTGGCTGCATTATTTGTTTTTATTTAAATATAGAGAATGTTTGTTTTTCTCCAGTACTATTCTAGATATAGTTCAACCAAAAATCCTCATTATTGAATTTAGAAGTTCATGCACCCCTTAATTAAAAATTTTAAGAGCAGTGGATAATTGATAACAGTGGATACATATATTAAACAATATATAAATATACTTATATATTAGATCTAAATA
>NW_010400682.1:20170-28478 GCF_000710305.1 Buceros rhinoceros silvestris | reverse complement strand
CCGGCAGAGCAGCCCCACCCCTTATCCTGCCGGCAGCCCAGCCCCAGCCCCTTATTCTGCCAGCAGCCCAGCCTTTACAGTCAGTGTAGAAAACCTAGATGAGCAGAAGAAAAAGGCTGGAATTAGGTGAGATGAATCTCACTTTAGTTTTCAAGAATCTAAGTATTCTTTACTACCTTTTCCCCTGTGACTGGTACTGGTCCATGGCATTGAAATGTGACTCTTACAACTATGATGAATAAATGAATTTCGTTTATATGTAGTGGAAAATAAATATTACTATTTTCAATAAGTGGTACTATTTCTGCTCCGTGTTAATGCAATCGAGCACTATGCTGTTGTAGCAGGTACCACGCAGTTAAACAAATGTCACCACTTAGTACTGAGAAAGACATTTGAATCAAGAAGTGTTTGGATATATCTTACCATTTTCTGCCATGAGATATGAATAAATGAAGTCAAATGGCAGTACACTTTTCCAAACAGCATGGCCAAAATAATCTCTGTTTGAGTTACACTGTAAAGAACTTCAGTTCTCTTGAGCTGACTCTTTCCAATTATTTATTACTAGAGTGAAATACATGGGATAATCCTTTTAGGCTTTTGCAGCCTACTTATAGCCATATCTGTGCTCCCCTATATACCACCCAAGATGTACCAGTTGCCAGCACAGATCAGGATTTCCTACTAAAATATATTTTTGCTAAAGGCAGTCACAATCAATGCTGGTGGCAAAGTTCCAGAGAAGAGTAACTTTTCAAAACATTTAAGAATATGTCAACAGAAAGAGCTTAAAGTGTTTAACTCGAAGATTTAAGTTACAGTTTACTTCAGTAATTGGCTAAATATTTTATTGAACTGAAGCAGCTATGATGCAAAAACCCACAAGCTCCCTGTTCTCTCAAGAATTACTGTATAAACTCATCATGTGAGCAGTTTGTGGCCAGAAGCAGTCTCCTGTGAGCTGGCAAGATCTTCTGGCTCTTTAATGGTGTGTCACTTCCACCACACATGGCTGAATGCCATGCCCTATGGGTCTGCTTTGGCAGACTGCGAACTCACATCAAAAGCCAGGCTGACCTCCATTCCATAAATGCCCTGAAGTCTCTCCCGCTGATCCCTAAGTTTGCCTTCAGTCCAGGACAGTCAGAATCTTTCTGAAGGTCAGTGACCAAGGCCCTAACCCTACTTACTCCTAAGGTGGGTTCAGAGCGTCTCTGTATCCAGTAGGTCCTTCAAACAAAATCTTCAATAGCCTACAGAGTTCCTGTCATTAATCCTTACTGCTGCTCTCTTTCTTCTCTTCAGTAATTCAATTTCTGCCACCTTTACTTGAAATCATAGATTTTCAAGAAAGAAAAGAGTAGGTTTCTTGAAAGGTTTGCTTGTGGAACAAGCTTCGTAGACAAAGTTACAAGCACAGGTGATTGTCAAAGTTGACCTTAAATGTGACCACTTGGGAGGAATATAGGAATGTTGTCAGGGTATGCAGAGTGCAACAAGGAAGGCTAAGGCCCACTTGGAATTAAACCTAGGAATGGATGTCAAATACAACAAGAGCTTCTTCAAATACATCAGTACCAAAAGGAAGACTAGGAAAATGTGGTCCTGCTGCTGAATGAGGTGGTGCCCAGGTGACAGAGGATACAGGGAAGGTGGAGTTGCTGAATGCTTTCTTTGCTTCAGTCTTTACTGTTAAGTCTGGCCCTCAGGAATTCCAGTCCCTACAGGTAAAAGAGGAAGGAAAAAGTCTGGAGGAAGGAACACTTTTCTTTGGTTGAGGAGGATCACATTTAAGCAAGCTGGACAGCCACAGATCCATGGGCCCCTATGGGATTCACCCACACGTGCTGAAGGAGCTGGCAGATGTGATGCTAAACCACTCTCCATCATCTTTAAGATGTCATGGAGAACAGGAGAGGTGGTCACTGTCACTTCAGTCTTCAAAAAAGGCAAGAAGGAGGACCCCCATAACTACAGGCCAGTCAGCCTCACCTCCATCTCTGGAAAGGTAATGGAACAATTCATTCTGGAGGTCACCTCTAAGTGTTTGAACAAAAAGATGGTTATCAGAAGTGGTCATCATGGATTCTCCAAGGGGAAACCATGCCAGACCAATATCTGATAGCCTTCTATGATGGCATGAGTGGCTGAGTAGATGAGGGTAGAACAGTGGATGTTGTCTACCTTGATTTCAGGAAGACTGTTGACACCGTCTCTTGTGACATTCTCAGAGAAGTTTAGGAAGTGTAGGTTAGATGAGTGGACAGTGAGGTGGATTGAGAACTGGCTGAACAACACAGCTCAGAGGATTGTGATCAGCAATGCAGAATCTAGTTGGAGGCCTGTAGCTAGTGGTGTTCCCCAGGTGTCAGTTCTGGGTCCAGTCTTGTTCAACATGTTCATGAATGACCTGGAAGAAGGGACAGAGTGTAACCCCAGCAAGTTTGCTGATGGTACAAAACTGATAGAAGTGGCTGACACAACCAGAAGGCTGCACTGCCATTCAGTGAGACCCGGACAGACTGGAGGAGAACTGAATGAAGTGCAACAAGGGCAAAGATAGAGTCCTGTACCCAGGGAGGAATAACACCATGTACCAGTACAGGTTAGGGGTTGACCTGCTGGAAAGCAGATCTGGGGAGAAGGATCTGGAAGTCCTGTTGGACAACAGGTTAACCAAGAGCCAGCAATGTGCCATTGTGGCCAAGGCAGCAGGCGGAGGGAGATTCTCCTCCCCCTCTACTCTGCCTTAGTGCGGCCACATCTGGAGTGCTGTGTCCAGTTCTGGGCTCCCCAGTTCAAGAGGGACAAGGAACTACTGGAAAGAGACCAGCAAAGGTCTACAATGACAATTAGGGACCAGAGCATGTCTCTTACGAGGAAAGGGTGAGAGTCTCTCTTTATCTGGGAGAAGACTGAAAGGGTATCATAAATTCTTATAAATATCTAACGGGCGGTCATCAAGAGGATGGGGTCAGACTCTCCTCAGTGATGTATGGGTATCATAAATTCTTATAAATATCTAACGGGCAGTCATCAAGAGAATGGGGTCAGACTCTCCTCAGTGATTTATGGTTGGCAGAACAAGGAGCAACAGGCCCAAAATGAAACACAGGAAATTCCATCTGAACCTGAAGATAAATATCTAACGGGCGGTCATCAAGAGGATGGGGTCAGACTCTCCTCAGTGATGTATGGTGGCAGAACAAGGAGCAACAGGCCCAAAATGAAACACAGGAAATTCCATCTGAACCTGAAGAAAAAATTCTTGACTTTGAGGGTGACAGAGCACTGGTACAGGCTGCCCAGAGAGGTTGTAGCATCGCCTTCTCTGGAGATGCTCAAAACCCACCAGGATATGATTCTGTGCAACCTACTCTAGGTGAACCTGCGTTAGCAGGGGGCTCGGACTAGACGATCTCCAGAGGTACCTTAAAACGCGTACCATTCTGTGACTCAAGTGATGATGTGTCCTCACATATTCTTATAAAGTTTTTATAATGTAAGTCATCAGCAATTACTCCATCTCGCCTAGCAATGTAATTACACAGTTGGAAATGTGGTGCATTTACAGAGTGGCAAATGCATTTATCTTCTCTTATCCACTTACCTGGCTTGCTAAAGATTTTGCCCAAAGTAATGGGAGCTGAATAATTCATGTCCAAATCAGATATGCATTAATGGTCCCAGTGTAGTTAACTGGAAAACTAGAATCTGGCTTGGTGCGTGCTTAGAGCAATAAAACACTTTGAAGGCTACTGTGACTGTAACTGCTAGGCTGAATGAAGCTGAGTCACTTAAAAGAGATGATTTAATCTTTCCTGTTTACTTTCTCTGAAGTACACTGCTTGTAGAACGCCTGCCATAAAGGAACAATTTACATGGCAAAATAAATAGAATTTTGCTATCGTTATTTGCAAAATACAATAATTTAATCATACTGCTTTTCAGTGAAGCTAATTTTATATATTCTCTGCAATATATTACTTAACATTTTTAAAACTTTATAAATTACCTATATACTAAAATTTACAGATCTGTCTACACAGCTCAACTAAAATTTTAAGCATTAACTTGAACTTTTAATACAGTGGGACAACCGTTGAAATTTATTATTTTTTTTTAACAACAAGCGTAAGGCTACAGTTGCTGCAGCCTGCTCATCTGGGGGCAGATGTCCCGTGTAGGTACAAAACTGGGTGGGCATCCTGAGTGCTAAAAGGGACTATCGAATCCTGTTGTTCTTGCAGCCAGCACCACGATTACCCTACGCAGAGTATTTCCTGCGCATTCTAAACCTGCGAGCACCGCTGTTACAGCCCAAGGCAGAGGCAGCAGCAGAGGAGGGTTTCACCCGACGGCGGTGCCGGGCGAGGCGCGGTGGCACTGAGGGGACAGGAGGTGGCACTGTTTGCTTGGCGCTCTCTGCTCCTCGGGACGGGGGGGTCGCTGGAGTGATGCGCGAAAGCGAGTCTGTCCTGGCAAATTAAAGAAATTAGTACTTCAGTTTCTTCATTAAATCTTGTCCTTGTATTTACGAGATGTAAAAGGAATACACAGTCATTTTTAAAATGTTGTTCAATTTACTAACCTAACATTCTTTGTAATCACAAAAATATCTTTTTTTTCCCTCTTAGCATTGCTGTTTTAAATATGTTTTCATATTATACTTTATATTATGGCTATAAACTCTTGTGTAACAACAAACCTCTCTGACTTGTGTGTGGTGGGTTTACCACCAGTGTGGTATTTCTCTGTAACACTTCCCTGTCCTTCAAACAGATTGGTTTATCCCTTCTTTACCGTTTTTGTCACTACGTTTGTGAGTAATTGAGAGACTACAAACATGGTAGGCCAAATTATATAGATGACCTAGCTGTGTTTCCATTTTGCATGTACGCACACGCATCTTAAGACAGCCCTAATGTTCAATGAAATCAGTAGCTGAGTGAAAGAACGGGTGGCTTGTGTGAGTGGTGTGTGGTCTAAGCAACGACACTAAGGAGTAAGCAGAATGCAGTCCTCTTTGTCCCTGCCCTGCCTCTCTCTTCAGTTTGCTCTTTGCTCAACAAACAAGGTTCAAGATCCCTTTTGATTCATTACATTGGTACATAGATATGTCATTTAATTTATTTATGGTTATAGAAGAATATAAGCACAGATTCAGAATCTTCTGAGTTCCTTAACTTCCAGCAGACAGGCAGGCCATTGCTTCAGGGCAGTAGCCTAGATAGGAATACAAGAGGATAATGATAAAGGGGAAGGAGTAAAAAGAACAGTAACTTCCTTGTCTGATTTTTATGTTAGACATATTAATCTCTATACAGTTAGTGATGCTATAATGTCTCAAGGTGAAATAGTTACATGTTGTAGAGAATATAGTTAAAGTTTTAAAATGTAAAACACCAGAGGGAATGTCTATATAAATTTTACCATAGGATGGCTGTAAAATAATGGGGTAAAATAATTTTTATGGAACCTCTGAGGTCATCTTCTACAACTGCCTGCTCTAAGCAGGTCCAGCTTACATCAGGTTGCTCAAGTTCTTGCACAGTCGAGTTATGATTACCTGCAAGAACTGAAAATTTACATTTTCTCTGGGCAACTCAGTCCAATATTTGGCCACCCTCATATCCTTCTTTGCTACAAAGGCACAGGGCTGATTCACATTTATGTCTTCTCTGGCAGAGTTGTTTCCTCACCAGTCGCTAGCCTGTGCTGGTGCAGGGGCTTACTCCATGCTAGCCAGGGGCAGGACTTGCTGAACTTCATGTGGTTCCTCTCAGCCCATTCCTCCAGCCTGCCAAAGTCCCTCAAATGGCAGCCCCAGCTTGCTGGTGTATCAGCCTCCACCTCTAATTTGGCATCGTCCTCAAAGCTTCTGAGGGTGCATGCTGCCCCATCATCCAGATCATGACTGCCTGCTTTTGGGGATCCTCCAGAAAACACACCAAAAGAAAATTAGGAAAGAGAAATGGAGGAGTGCAGGAAGTAAGGTTTAAGTGTGTCGAGGAAGTCTGATGTTTTTCAGAAAAGGATTGTGCTAAAATGGCAGTCAGAGCAGGAATACGGGTTACTAATTCTAAGGTTCAAGAGACAAACAAGCAGTCAAGACCTGTTTCGTTGGAATGAAGTTGGGCAATGGTTGGTGAAGATTTTACAAAGGTAGTTCATCGTGTACGAAAGGAGCGGTGTACAAAATGGGGAGAGGAGGCAAGCAAATTCATTTATATGTTTTTAGCAAAGAAAATCAGTTCATATTAAAACACTCTTACTTTTTTTTTTAAGATGTTTTTGTTCAGTCAATGAACTTAAAATTATTGTTACTGTCTTAATTCCTGTGTAAAGAACTAGAGAGCATCTGGATGACAGAAATGCATGTAAGTTAAAAAAAAAAAAAAAAAGAAGGTTGCTGGAGTTCCAAACTGTTCACATATCAATACTATGACTGGGTATCCTGTGACAAAGAGATTAAAAAAAGGAACATTCCTCCGGAAAGGAATAACGCACTGCATTGGTAAATGCTAAATCTGTGTTCTGTTTCTATTTGAAATGTAGCCAGGCTTCTCAATGAGATTGAATTTCAGTTCACTCACAGCAAATGTGAAGCAATACTCTGCTCATTTATTTGCTCTAGAGTGAGTATTACCAGTGTATTTTCTTCCATTACAGTAGGCTTAAATCCATTCTTCCTCCATTAGACAAAGTTCCTACTGCAATTAGATATGTTGTGCTTCCCTTAAATTGAAGTGTTTTTTAATTATTAGTTTTTATTCAAAGAGTCATGAAGGTTGAAACACGGTTGAAAGGGCACTGTTTCATTCCCAGTCTTAGATTTGTCAGATAGAAAAATACTACCGGGTAAGAAAATGAAAGCAATGGTTTTATTCATGTCAATAATGGGCAAAATTTGTATAAAGACTTCCCTCTAAATAGGGAAAAAATAGTCAAATCAGCTGATAGTTGTAAGTGGAAGTACTCACAGACTAACAGTAAGATGGGAAGACAGATTGTGTGTGGAATCCCCAGTTTTGGACTTAGAAGGACATTCTTTTGGCTCTCACCTCAGTTTTTTCAGTATCTGAACTTGACTCTCAATCAATTATTTAAATCAGAACTAATGTGCAAACAAACTTGTGAGAGCCTAAAGAGATGTAAAAGCATTGGCAAAAATCGTTGTATAAAATAGTAACAACTTGGTTTAGGACCTTATTTCTTGTCCCAGAAAGACAGAATTGTGTCTGTTCAGACTAGAAGCAAAAGTCATGCACGGCTTCTGCACATGAGCTTCTTTGTCCCCCTGTCAGCTCAGGTGTCCAGGTACTTTTGGAAAAGCAATTGTTGCAGTGACAGTTTGCATCCTGTATAAGAAAAATATGGCACAGATTGTTTTACTAGATAATAGAAGAGAGTTTATTATGTGGGGCAGGTAGCAATCCTAGTGCTTGTTATCCTTCCTGCATGGAGCCCTGAAACATCTCGCCTAGTGGTCTTCACTCTATGACCATGTTATAGGAGACAATTCAAGCCTAAACAATACTTATTTAGACAGTAATTAGGCCAACCATCAACTGACTGGTGATATTGTAGGCTGTTGCCTGGCAGCTGCTAGGACCTGACAAATTATTTCTTTTTTTAGAGTGATATTAATTGCTTCATTCTATGAAGTTAAAAAACCCCAAACAACATTACCATGAATTTGAAAGTAAAGGCAAGAGAAGATAATCTGTGCAAGGGAGGAGACAAGAAGTAAGAATAAATCATGTGGAAAGAAAACTGAGTTAGAATACGGAGAGGAGAGAGGAGAGGAGAGGAGAGGAGAGGAGAGGATGTTGCCTGGCAGCTGCTAGGACCTGACAAATTATTTCTTTTTTTAGAGTGATATTAATTGCTTCATTCTATGAAGTTAAAAAACCCCAAACAACATTACCATGAATTTGAAAGTAAAGGCAAGAGAAGATAATCTGTGCAAGGGAGGAGACAAGAAGTAAGAATAAATCATGTGGAAAGAAAACTGAGTTAGAATACGGAGAGGAGAGAGGAGAGGAGAGGAGAGGAGAGGAGGAGAGAGCTTGTAAGGACATGAACAATGGAATCCAAACACCAAACAACATGAAGAACAGTCATGCTGGGTTAAAAGAATTAATTTGCATTTCTTTTTTTTTCTTTTGGCAAAGGCGCGTATGCAAACCATGGAAAATTCAGTATGATGAGGTTATCTAGGAGCAACATATTATTTTGGAGAATGAGTGCTTTTGAGTACAGAGTATTTTATTTAAAAGAAAATACTTTTTCCCTCTTTCCC
>NW_010400682.1:12985-20054 GCF_000710305.1 Buceros rhinoceros silvestris | reverse complement strand
AAGAAGGGCTCCTTCCAGTTTTAAGTTTTGGAAAAACATTCTAGTGTCTAACGAGATAACTTGCCTTATACACACCCAGGTTATTTGAGAGCAACTGCGGCAGTAGTGAAGAAGTAGCAATCAGTGGAACTCTTTTTGCTACTTCTTGTGCCCCGCTGCCATATCCAACACAGTTCCATGACTGATGGTCTCAGAAAGATACAAGGGCTCCTGTCTCAACTTGTTTTTGCTTAGTTACTTTACACTACTGATTTAAAATAAGCCCAGGAAAAAAGAAAAAAAGAATTTTTTACTTTTATTCTTTGAATAAGTGTGTTCTGATGAAATTTTACCTCCAGATCTCAGGACTAAAATTAAATAGCTAGATTTCAGTGATCAGCTCAATTCCATTCTTATACAGTTGTGATCTAAAAGTGCTTTCAAAAACTGGAGAACATGGTAGTCTTCAGTGTGGGAACACTGCCTTACCAATTATATTGCCAATTCTGTTTTGGGTTTGTTTGTTTGTTTCGTCTGGAAAAGCTACCTTTTGATAAAATAAAAAAAAAATTTATTCAATAAATGTTTTCATAAAGAATAGCCTCAGTTTGCACAAGAATTGGAAGACCTTGTCAGAATGACCTCAAATAACCCCAAAGGATCCCATTAATAACATTATTTATTCAAACTAACTTTCATTTAATAAGGAGGTATAAGTTCAGGTATTTGTGGTATGTACAGGAGAACAAATACTTGAAGGTGGATCCTCAGTAATGAAGGTAAGGGATTTTATTCCACACTGAGTTAATTTCCTCTCCCTCCACCTGAATTCCCATGTTTTAAGACGTTGCCCTATTTACCCAATTACTCTCTGCAGCGTTCTTCATGCTGCTTATTGGAGAAGGCCGAAGACTTTCTTCTGCAGTGAACAGGACAAGATCTATTTAGCTTAGGTGATGGACATGGCTAGACTTGCACCAGTGAAGAGTGGTTATCTTGTAGCTCACAAACTTCTCTGCAATTAGTTCACCTGATTACTTGGGTTTAAGGAAAGAAAACAAATGCACATTATAACACAGGCTCATTAACTTCAATACAATTAATGTAATTGCAGTGTAGTTATAATGCAGTTACAATTTGTTAAAAAATAATTATTACTCTGAAATAATTATGTATTTGAATTATGAAGTATATTTAGAAATTTGACTTGGCGGTTTCATTTTCTTTATAACACTAGAGAAATTGCTTGTTCATTGGTTCAGCTGTAACAAATTGTTGTTGTTTCTCTGAAGCTTTACAAACAGCCACTGGGCAAAAATCCCTGGTATTCTAGTTGCAATAGGGTTGCTCAGTCAAGTGCATGATCATGGTGCCTATTCACATGAAACCAGTGGTTTTGTTACGAGAAAGGGATGTGGACTGACTTTCGTACTGCATACAGTGTTTTCAGATTTAGTGAGTCTAGGTTATGTGGACTTCTTAATGCAAGCTTAGATGATTCCAGACATGATCAGCAAAGGGACAAGTGCCAGTGTTGAGTACCACATTTCTCCTAGGTGATCAGTTCCAAGGGCCAAAGTTGCAACTGCAGACAATGGTCAATCTGCCAAGGGAAGGGGGTGGGGAAAGGAGAAGGCACCTCTGCTGACTACAGAGAAATGCTAGCATACTATCTTTCATTTAATGCTAAAGCTAAGTTGAGGATACAAGAAGGTACTTTTGTGAGATCAGGTTTCATTCCTAAAATGAAATGATCTCTGGGATTTAGATGCCAAACACATCCCTTCCAGTACAGACAACTGGCTTACTCTGCAGTCTTGTGAGGGGAGTTACTGCCACCCACCTTTAAACTCAATGTCTTAACTTCATTTGGGCTGAGCCAGAATGAGCTTAAATGCTCATTACTTATGTCCCAGGTGAGCATCCCTGCCAAGAAGGGGAGAATTCCCCTCCCCTCTCCACTGCCCCGACAGGAAGGGCAAGAGAGCACCAAAGGAGCCTGATCCAACTGCCCATTGGCAAAGACACTCTGCTGGGAAATGAAAGCAGTGAAGCCCTTTGACAGGCTTCTGTAGATTGTTTCCCGTGACCTTTCAGTGCAAAGTGCCTCAACAGTTGTGAAAGCAGAGGCCGGAACTTTATGGATTACATAGAGTGCAGCTTGCTAGAGAGTCTGCCTCTTCTTAGAGACAGTAAGTATTGAAGCACTCTCTTGAAAGTTTAAATACCAAAGGGAGGACTGTGGAATAATGAATGACCTTCCTAAGTTTCCGTGAGAAAGGTGCTGGAATGCATCCTGAAAGAGATGGGTTTCTAGCCTTTTCTAAAGCCTTTGACCTCAATGGTATCTTATGAAAAAGAGAATTGCAAGAATGCAGGAGAAGCTGTAGTCTGCCAGTTCTCCTTAGTTCTCTGTACATGGAATTAAGTTACTAATTGGGCTAGGGAGCAGTAAGAGAAGTCACATGCTCTTTTGCCTTGAAGATCTCGAAATTAAAAATACTTGAAAAGCCATTCTTAACATAGAACTGAGAACTAATTGGTAGTGGCTATATACAAGGAAGCGTTCATTATTTTCATCTTGTGAAATAGCCTTAGTATTTCAAGATTTTTGCTAGTACTTAGATGGAAAAACATCAGTAAATGTAAATAGATTATACTGAGGATTAGATTAATAGATTTAATATAGATAGGTTTAACATGAGGTATTCCATCTTTTGCCAGAACTTATGATATTTATGTGAGAATATCTACCAGCTGGAAAAAAAAAAACAACTTTTCAGCTGTAACAATTCTATAATAAAATAGCCCTTGGAGTAGCTACACGGGTGATATTCACAGGCACTGCCCACACAGCCTAAATGACTGTGTAGTGAAATGCATAGCTATTTCTGGGAGACCTGAGTTCATTTTGCTGCGGAAAAGCAGCTAGAAACAGACCTTCTCTGACAGTTATTCCCAGCTGGATACGTTAAGTGGATCTCTTATTTGGATGTTCTTTGACTAGCAAAGCTGTATGAATAAAAGCCCACAGGTCTTTAATGAGACTTTTGCTCTCCCATCCATAGGACAGCAACTGCTGTTTGTGAAGACTGCTTTGTGCATAGCCGCCTTGGCTGAGGTGGTCCTCCTAGAAGTCCCCAGTTCTTCCCAAGGACTTGGATGGATCCAGCTGGAGCAAGGCACTTTCGACATTCGAGCTGAGGTGGGCACCATCTGCCTTACTGGTTTCAGGGAGGCAGTAGCAAGCCTTCACTACTCTAACAGGAAAGACCCTAAGGACAGGGCATTATCTTGCAGATCAGCAGGGAAGCATAAATCAGAAACACGGGCTTTGTCAGACTCTGCGTAAAGCATATTCTTCTGCATGATAAAGGAAACTCAGTATATGGAAAAATATTATTATTTAATGAACTCCCATTGTCATTCTCATTTGAAGTTGCTAATGAGGCTGAAGTCAATATCCTTCATCTGTTCAGTAAAGTGAATTCTTCATCTTGACAGTCTAAGATTGCCAGTGGGTAGATACAGATTTGTGAAAAGAACTAAATGGTGTTTACCGTGGTGACTGATTTTTCTCCTGAAGAATCATGTGTTTTTCTCCAACAGTAGAGGATATAATTTAATTAGACTGTTATTTTAAATGTTCTGAATTTTTTTAATGCATTAACTTATGGCCTGTGGCTGATAGAAAAGAAATTAACACTGACTCCTTTGAGTGTGGAATGAATTGCAGTTTGCAAGAGGAGAAAATTAATTATAAATGCTTGCTATTTAAGTTTTCCAGATTCAAATGATAAATGAAGCAATTATTACATGTCAAGTGTATAAACAGCAATTCATCAACATTTCAGCTTGTTAATTCTAACATTTGCCATTCCATGTAACATATTTATCACATTTTATTGCTTGTTGATGAAAAATCTAGCATAGTTCTCCCAATTATCTTTACACAGCTGCATAATGAAGCAACAAAGTAGGGATGTATATCACAGTCCTGAATGCCACAAAAGGGTTCTTGTTTGCTTGACTTCAGCTCAAAATAAAGCACTGAAACCTCAGCCTGGCCCAGCTACAGACATCCATCCTCTTTTCAGCTTCACAACCTTGCTTTCAAGGTCTTTTGCTGCTGTACTCCTGGCTGCATTTCAGAGCCTGTTTCTGCCATCCACTGCATGCCCAAGCCACACTGACTCATCCTGCCTGGATGCTCTTTCTTGCTCTTTCTAATCACATCTCTGTGGCTTTTCCCATGCACTCTCTGTAACTGGAAAGACCTGAGAGCTGAACCCTGGGAAGCTTCCACCATTTTCAGGTTACTCTCTGAACTCCAGGTGTTCCACTGTGCTCCTCATAAACTCCACGTTGGCATGCCAATCCATTTCCTTTCACCCTCTCGTTCTTGGACACAGCTGTTTAATCTAGGATGCTCCAGACTTTTCCTTATGCACTGAGAAGAGAGGCTCAAGCTCCCGTTTTACTAAGACAGATAGCTATGGTTTTTAATGATCTATTTGTGGAGCTATTATAAAATCCTCCTGTTCTGCCCTACTGCTTCAGTTTGGAGGCTTTTCCAATACAAGGTGTCAAAATGTGGGAGCACAGCCATGTAGCTGGACAGATCACAGGTTGGACAGTCTGGATTTCACAACAGCTGTGTGACGTGACTAATTGCTTTATATCCCTGGGTAAAATCCTGGCCCAAGTTACGTCAATAGAAAATGACCATGACTTTAACCCCTGACGTTTTGTTATTCCTTAACAAGGTTAGCCAAATCATTTTTTTGATAAATCAGTTGTGAAAAAATAAAGCTCATATGAATCTCTTGAGGCCATCATCTTGTTTTGGGGTAAGGGGAGGGCTGTAACTGAAGGTTAAGAGGCTGCATGAAGCTCGGTGGTCATTCAGATATTACAGTACATCATTTACTGAAACCACCTGTACAGGGGATGGTGAGGCCAGGTTTCTTGTGGGTGTGACAGGAAGAAGAATTTGCATTAAGTTACTTAAAGCTAGATGTTACAACTTGGAATCACAAAAAAAGATCTGTTTATCTGTGAATAAAAAACTTATTTTACAGATTTACACATTGTATGTGTTACAGAAGAAAGCCATCACTCAGCTGATTCATCATCTTATTGGCTTGTGATCCACTGTGACACCTAGAGTAATCACGTTTTAATTTTTTTTTCATTTTTCCATTTGTCAAGGTTACTCTGAACATTAATTCTGTCTCCTGAGCTCCTGGTAGTTCATTCCATTTTGATGCTGTTGGTAAATTTAGAGTCTACACTGTCAGCATCTAGTTAATTGATAAGAGCTTTCATCAGTTTCAACATAATCTAGTTTAATTCAGCTGCTAGTGTGAATGAAAAAAAAAAAGTGTTTGAGGAAAAACACATGATTAAGGATTAGGGATAACCTTCTAAGGCATTTGTGGGGTTTCTTGGATGCTGACAATAACAAGATACAAGCATATTTTCCAGAAGACAAAACCAGAATAATTTGCATGAAGAATACTTTACATTTCCTTTACAGTACTTACCTTGGAATAAATAAAAAATATTTTTTTCATATGATTTAATACTTTAGAATTATACAGAATCTGCACAAAAATAGTAATAAACATGCCCCACTTCTAGAATTTAAAGACTTAGGAAAAGGAAGGTTAAAAAAGCAATTTACAAACCAGTCATTTCAAAGTCCGTTACTCAAATGGAGGAACTGGGTGCGATACACTAATTTTAGGCTTACCTGTAATTGTATGTCTTTGCTAATAAACTCTATCTAAGTCTTCTAGTCTTAAGGCTGCATCAGCCCTAAGACCACTTAGCCACAAACACATGGTACATGAGCTGTATGTGAAGTAGAAACCTGCATAGAAACATACCTTTCTTTTGAGCACCTGGCACCAACAACTTGATCTTACTCACCTGTTGACAAGACTGAGGCTGAAGTAGATTGTAGATGACCAGCATGATGAATGCAGCCAGTCCACATTGTGTTACGCCATAGAGCCACACAGCACTCAGTTCTCCTGGGCCATCCACCTCCAGACCCACATCCATAGCACCTCGTTTTAAGTTTATCCAGTTCCATCTCAAGATTATCTGAAGTCTTGCCCTTCCTTGAAGTGTCTCCCTGATACCTTTTATCTTTTTTGTCTCTTTTGGCATGTAACACATTATAAGCTACGGAACATCAAGTACAGGTATTGCTCTGATGCATTCAGGAGCTGAGTCAATTTATTTATGTATTATATGTTTATATATATTATGAAACAGTTTGTTTGGAGGAGCTCACATGTCAGCACAAGAAAAGTTGGTACCAGACTCTAATTATGTCGTATAAAAACAACATTTGCATTAGTTATTGTAAACATCAGTCTCAGTTGCCCTGATAAGTTAAGCAGGTATAGATGAGATAATAGTTTTAAAGAGAAACTTAAACATCCAACTTTGTAAGGTTAGCATTTAATTTTAATTTTCAATAGTTTAAGAAAACCTTCTAATTTACCCATACAAGACATTAAGAGTATTATACTTGAGGACAGATGGAACAAATGACAGGCTGTTAGTGTTGGTTCAGAAAGCTGCACAGGACAGTAATAAAGCCATAGCGGAGGGTGTTCTAACATCTGGCAGCACTTGTACCAAAATAAGTTATGAGCTCACGAACGTGTCTTATTAGTTGACAATTTCAAGTTTGTTCCATACTTCCACCTATGGCTCAGGATCAAGCAAATATTACCTCTTATCCTAGCTTTAGCTAAGATAGGGTTAATTTCCACAGCTAAGACATCCAGACCGAGCCAGCCAATGGGATATGCAATACATACTGACATCATGCCCAGTACATATAAGGGATGACCAGCCGGGAGGAGAATGATGTTTTCAAACAGTGGGGAGGCGAGGCTTTGCTCTGGTCGGCTTGGAGTGGTGTGGCACGGCACGGCTCAGCATGGTGGTGGCAGTAGTAAGCAGTGTGTTGTATATCTCTCTCTTTCTTACTGTTCCCTCTCTTTCTTTGCGTTGTTCAAGTAAACTCTCCTTATCTTAACCCACGTGGCTGTACTTTTACCTTTTTTCT
>NW_010400682.1:6800-12915 GCF_000710305.1 Buceros rhinoceros silvestris | reverse complement strand
GCCCCCCACCTCCCCCTCCCCACCCCGCCCCCAAGACAGTAGGAAGGAGAGAGCAAGTGGCTGCACGCTGCTTAGCTGCCAGCTGAGTTCAAACCACAACACCTCTTTAACAATGGTCTCTTCCCTCCTCTTGCTGCAGTTCAAAGAATTATTTGCAAAAGTTCAAGGTTACGTTCATGTGAGAGGGAGGCACGTTATTACATTTCTCTTAAAAAAATGATCTTTTCTTTGCATATGCTTACTATACATATCAGGTTGTGCTGCCTGTATGCTGTTACAGTGTAAAAAATAATTAATAGAAGGTATGTTTGCATATGAAGTGTCATTGTGATATTCACCATGTGACTAGGAGAAAGGAAAGTATCAGGTTTCTCTCTCACACTCTTCTATACACCTAAGAACATCGAACACATGTATTTCTGAGATGATCACTTTGTTCTGAAGAATCAGAGTTTAATTTCTTCGTTATAATAGTACTTACTTTCACTTTCTTATGTTTTAATGAGAATTGAAACAGATGATTACTTTCATCTGAAGAGAATCTGAAGCAGTATCTTGGAGGTGTACATGATCCTGCTTAAATTAACTTGCTTTAAGCAATGTTTGAGGGTGATTTAGATGTTCTCTGTTGCCTTGCTTATGAAGTACGACAGAAAAGGAGAGGATCATGTACTAAGGCACTACCCTCCTTTCATACCACCAGTGGTTAGCAAGGGACAAAATAAGGTCATAGTGGGTATGTCTTTATAAAAAGCAAGACAAAAAATTCACCAGAAAATGCAAACCTAGTGCTCTGACAAGGCTTGTGGCTAAATCATATTTGGACAACTGAAGACGCTGGTTTAGTAAAGCTATCCTGAGGTGGAGTCATTCCTGAATTTCCTTACTTTTGAGTGCAGCTTACACTGCCTTACAAGCGTGACTCAACTTACACTGCCCAGTGTGCCAGTAATTCAAAACTACTATATGGCAGAGCAGATATCTCCATCCCACCCATCCAAGTGGCAAAAAGAGCAGCAAAGTCCCAAAGCAGGGTTAGTCCCTGACTTCTGCAGCTGGTTTTGTGAGCCAGCAAGTGCCCAAGAGCAAACCACCAGGATATGATGTTTTGTAGGTGAAGGAGCACAGCGGGGATGATGCTGTAACAGTGGCGGTGCAGAGCTAATGTCAACCTGTACGACAGCCTCAGCACCTGCTCTGGGTTCAGATGGGAGGGTGTTAATCTTCACAAGAAGTTGGGATGGGCACATCCAGGACAGCTGACCTGAACTAACCAAGGAGATATTCAATACCATATGGCATCATGCTCAGTATAAAGTGGGGGAGCTGGCTGGGGAGAGGAGGGATTGTGGCTCAGGAGTTGCCTGAGCATCACGCTCTGGATGGTGAGCAATTGCATTGTGCATCACACACTTTATACATTCTTTTCTTAGTTTTGTTGTTATTATGACTTATTCTCCCCATGAGTTGGCCTATTAAATTTTTCTTGTCTCAACCCACGAGATTTTACATTTTTCTTCCAATTCTCCTCTCCATCCCACGAGGGAGGGGACAAGTGAGTGGGTGGTGCTTAGTTGCCATCTGGTTCTAAAGCATGACAGCACCCCACAGCACTATCCACAGGTTTGTAAATCCAGTTCTACTCTATGACTAATTACTATGGACACAAAACTATAGTAATGCAACTATATTGGTTTCTGAAGCCCGGTGAGGACTCTACGTGATACTGCTTTTTTGTTTTGGTTTGGTTTTTGGTTTTTTGTTTGGTCTATCTGAGTATGTTGGTCCATTCAGAGGGATGTCTGTGTGCTTCACTCAGCTGGAGGCCATAGATATCTCCTAGGAAATGTGACAGGAATATTCTAATGAGTATATTCTATTAAAAGAATCCCTACCGTAAATAAACAGACCAGGTGGGCGTTTTTTTGTGATGGATACACTGACATTTACAGAGATAATTATATTGTCCAGAATTTATACCTTTAGCTACAGTAAAGGGTCTCGGAATACTCTCCAGGTAGCCTCAATGAAGTGTAAATACAAAAAGATAATAAAAACTTAATAGCAAAAATCTAAGGCTGGTACTTCTCCAAACTGTTCTCATCTGGAGTTGGGCAAGAAAAGGAAAGAAAATATCTGAGGATCTGCAGGGTATTGAAGGGAGACCACTTCAGATATTTCTGAGCATAAATCAACTCTATAGCTAAATTAAGATGTACATGGTGTGCAACTTCAGCTCTCTCAAAATGCAAAGCCTGCTTTTTTTCATAGGCCTTCCAGCAAAAACAGTCCCAAAATAAAGATACATAAATCCATTCCAGTCTGGGCTGCCTGCAGGGAAGTGAGAGAAATAAAACACCCCAACAAGATGTATTTATGACATCTGGAGCAAGCTCAGTACAATGAGCTTCTGACCAAAGGCTGAATCACCATTTGATAAGCTACTCCCTGTGACAGCTAGCAGAGATGGAACATAGCAAACCATTTACCTAATAATGGAACAACAGAAATGGTCTAGACCTATTTTAACAAAATTATCATCTAAAATGTTTCAATATGAGCTAAAAAATTTGACTATTAAACCCCTTAATTTTGGCCAGGAACACTTGCATGATGTCACAAAGGAATGTAGCTGGTATCCTCTCTGTTTCCCATTACCACTATAGAAATAAAGCAGGTGCTGATACAGTTTCAGAAGCTACTAGATGCCAAGAATTTGCTTGCCAGGACAGAATGACATTATTTATTGTTGTGTTTGTCAGGAGGTTTTTTGTCATTCTCTTCGGGGATTTGGGGGAGGCAAGGATAGTACCAGAGTCAAAACAGTTTGATGGGTTTTTTACCAACCCTAAAAATAAAGTGATGACCTACTTTGAGTGTTAAAAATTAAAGTTATTATAGAAAATGTAAATATTCCAGGCAAATAGAGGTTGAGTGAATTTGACTTACGGAATTGCTTGCACATCACCAAAAGCAATCTCATTAATATTAATCCTGTCATGTCTCTAGGTTAAAGAAGGTGCAGAAATGCTGTAAATTAGATTTATCAATATTAAATATAGAAGTAATTTAAATTCTAAGCATATTTTAATCTTGACAGTGTCTGATATAGAAGTCACATACCTGACTCTTTAGACAAAGAGAAAAATATATTTTTTTTAATATATGCTTCCTCCAAAGTCCTTTACATCCCCTGGATCGAAAAAAATCCTGAAATGATTTCGCTGTTGCACTTAAGCTGACAGCAGGAAGCATGAATCATAAGAATATCTGGCTTTCCATTGAGGCATTACGCTAGTAATATATTTGATACAAAGTTTCCTTAAATTTGCAGGTGCTTGCTTAGCATTTGGATTTGCTAAAACCCTGTCTCTCAGTGTGGTATCTCTTTTTTTCACACCTGGTTTTAAAAGTTCCTATTATGTCAGACTCTTTCCATTAAAAATATTCAAAGTTATAATTTCATTTAAGCACAGAAGCTGGTTCTGAATAAAACAGTCTATTGAATTCACATTTAGAGAGAATATCCATAGAGAGGAGGAGCGTAAATGTAGAATGGAAGTTTGCGGAGTATCAAGAAACATTTAGGAAAGTATTGCAGTTGAAAACATGTGAAATTGTTATCAGGCTTCCACGCTCGTCTGTTTATTCATGGTTCTTGGAAACGGGAAAATGTTAGTGCAATTCTGTCTGCCCTGAAGTCAGAGCAACAGGGATTTGTATTCTGACGTGGTTCCAGGTGTATATCCAGAGGTCTATCATGTCACTAAGAAATAGATTGTTTGGAAAAAACCAAGAATAGCCTAAAGGAGCCTTGGTCTGCAATATGCCCAGGGAAAACTCAGTACCTCCTATTGCCACCTGGTCACATGAAAGCTGAGTTACCTGTAGGTATTATACATACAATTAACATTCTTTTAAGGAATGCAGTGTCCTCAGTAATGTGTAATTAACCAGCCCTATGAAAGAAAGGAGAAAACCAAGCTGTGCTGTATATTGGACTCAGTTTTTTGAAAAGTTGTTTTCAAAGAAGGCAACACCAGCATTCCCGGCCCCATGGATACCAATCCATGGAGTTCATGTCCTTATTTGGCTTTTTCAAGTGTACATCCTCAGCATGCATTCTTTTTGTGGCAACATGTAATAAAGTTCTGAAGCTACCCTGAAATTTCTGCTTTCCAAGATATAAAATGAAGGACCTTCCCAGAGGTCCAGAACTCAACCTGCCTTTCCTCCATCTAAAATCTCTCTGTGTTAGCAGTCAGCCAGCAGGCTGTGCCAATAGTGGGCGAAAGCTCTGGGGGGGACTGGTGGACTGTATACATGGCACCCCGGCGCCTTCAAAGCCCTGATGGCAGATCGGCGTGCTTCTCAGAGCAGAAGAACCGCTCAGCTGTGTCTCTTCTGAATGTCCTTGGTTTGTTTTTATTTTAGTTGACTGGAATGTTAAGGGGGACAATGCCAAGTGGAGAGACTTCAGATCCCATCTTGCAGCTGCTGGCCCAGGAGAAGTCTGGCTGCAGCGGGCAGCGGCAGGGCCCCTTGTACATGCCCCATGGGTCTCCTGTAAGTACTGGACGTGGTGCCAAGTGATGTTTCCCAGAAACATGCAATGTGTACAGGGTTTTACAGCTGTGCGCTAAAGCCACAACATGTAGCTGGGAAAGCAGTGGGTGAGCTTGCAAGAACTTCCAGTATAACTTTGGATGATTACAGGCCATCCATTTTGACTCAACATTGCTTGTTAAACCAGGAGTGCTGTTCTTTCTTCCTCAGATCATGTAAGTCCATCCATGAGGAAGAATTTTCAGGATATATATCTCAGGCACGTAACAGAGCTCAAGTGTATTATAATACGCATCAGGTCAAGGAGCACTTCAAAGGCTAGCTCTCATGCAGGACCTTGTTCCCTGTAGCTGCAGATCGGCAGACCTTTGTACTTGTGATGCCTCATCTCCATTTCTGTGATGAGATTTGGGGAAAAAATGAAAACTGTTTTTGTCAGTATCTGAATTTACCTTTCAAGTTTCTGCTGTTCATAGTGTTGCAATATATTGTCTCATCTAGACAGTAGCAGTAGCCAGCAGTTCTGGCTCCAAAGAACTAATTGTATATACATACAGTCTTTTTAAGGAGAATTTTTTGCTGCAAAATAATCAATTATTAAAGCACTATCTCTCTGATATGTGTCTTTGCATTTTTAGCCCATTTTATGCACCCAGAGATCAAGGTGGGTAGTTTCTGATAATTAAACACTAAATAAAAAATTCTGTTTCATAAAGTATAATGCCATAACTAACACAATCACATGCAAAAATACAGAACAGGTCATATTTCTGTCTTTGGTGCTGCACACAGTCCAATGATGAGCTACTGAAATTAGAGACATGGCTGTTAAAGGCAGGCATAATACTCTTCATTTAGAGCTGTGTATGGCATTGATTTTGCTTTCACACAACTGAAGTTCAAACCATCCATTTTCTTCTCCATATTTTTCTCTTCTCACGCTAGATGGCACTGCAATGTACATTATTAGAGACAAAACCAGCTTTTGCTATAGTGGAAAAACAAAATAAATTTCTGAGGAAAACCTAACATGACAGTGGCAAAAATGCTTGCAAGTATTCTGGAGTTCTCAGAGATGCCTTGTAAAAAGCATGTCTCATTTCCAGTCCATGAATTTTGTATCCTCTCTACTTCAATGTAATTTTGAGTTTACTCTGTTAGGGAGGAAGGACTGTTTTCTGGAAACAATGCAGAATTGTATTTCCATAGCTGTCAGTTTGCTAAGAATTGAGAATATGAACATGCTTGCAGGTAAAACTTAATTACACAGCCTGAACTTCTGATAATTTTTGCACCTTCTTGAAAGTGAAGTTTATAGGTAAGATTGTGGTCGGTTGTTTTTTTCCCCACCCAGCTCTAGCACTGTAGTATTTCAGGTCAGGAATATGATCTTTGAAAGACTCGTATACTTGTTTGAGTTCCTGTTACTATGACCCTAGTTAATCTTACACAACTTAGTGAGCTGTTCTTTAAAATAGCTGTTCTCCCATCCACACCACAAAAAAAAAAAAAAAAAAAAAAAAATAACCGGGCGGGGAAGTTAGCTGGG
>NW_010400682.1:0-6785 GCF_000710305.1 Buceros rhinoceros silvestris | reverse complement strand
TTTCCCCCCACCCCACCCAAAAAAAAAAAAAAAAAAAAAAAGATTACACGGCAGGGGAAGTTAGCTGGTATGCAACTTTTTTAATGTTATTGCAATGGCAGCTTTGGATTGGTCGTTGACATTAAAAAGAAAGAAAAATATTTTCCAGCACAGCTAGTTCAAGAGCCAAAGCCATGACAAAGTTGTTTAGCAGTACAGTTATTACAATAAAGAATTGACTTTTAAAGACTTCTTAAAGGAAGCCCGAAGCAACATAGAGGCACAATGTCATATCAGATAGTAGCATCACTTTTTTAACTGGAAAATAAACCTATTTGAAGATATCAGCTCAACAGTTGTTTTGCATTAACTAAATGCAATGATATCAGCTTCTCCAGAATCCACAAGACTGGTTTCCTTTATGTTGCTATGATACCATATTATTATTTGATATGATACGCTTTATCATCAACCAACATAGGAATAATGGTCAAGAGTAAAAATGAATAATTCAAATCAAGAAAAAGCTCCTTTCCTTCAAAAGCACTGTTTATCACACAGTTTCCCTCTGAAAAGTGACCCTGCGAAACTGATATCTGTAGGTTTCATGTTTACTGTCTTTCAATACCTCCAGTATCAAGTATGGTTAATTTCCAAGCTGTTTGCTTTTTCTAACTGTTATTTCTGCAAACTCATCTATGGTCCAGACTGATTTCCTGGCTCTCTGATGTAAGAGAACACAAGATACTAAAGCTTATTTTCACAAGGGGACCAGTACCTCCCATTGTGAACTGCTCAGGTTAAATAGGTTCACAGGAGGCAGATAACTAGATTATTCTCATAGGACAATAAGCTCTACTCACTTATCGAAAGTAAAAATAAAGACAGCTGACATTTTTCACTAACATTTGCAGAATCAAGCTCAAAATCCTTTGTTTAGTGTTTCTTCGGTTGAGCGACCTTCCAACACAGGAGGTCAGGGGGTCTGCAAAATTCAGCAGGGAGTTCAGGGGCTCTGAGCACACCCGGCCCCGAGGAGATGCAGGGCAGGAGGCAGGGCAGTTGTGCTCTTGCATAGAATCAGGACCACAGCAGCCCTGGCTTTAACCCACACACCCTTGGGATGCATTCAGCTGTTTAATGGAGTTTATCTACATCTAAGGAAATTCAGTTACACTGCTGTAAAGCCTGGGGCACGTGTAGTCGGAGAAGTAACATTTGCTGCTCTTTCAAAATGGAGCTTCCAACAAACTTGTAGTTCACAGGAAATTTTGAACAGTTTCACTTGATTAGATGAGAAGAGGATGGGTATTTTGTTAAGCAGCTCATTCACACTGGATTCATCTTTGTTAATTTAAAAGTGTCCAGTGCAAAAATTTAAATGTATATATGCTATAATATTTGGGTATTAATCTGTTATAAACTATGTAATTTTATGTAATTAATTCACCATGGGCATGCTTTGTATGGTAATGAAATTTAAAGGTGACTGATGTTGGTTTATGACTTGCAGATTAATGTCTCACCCGACTCATCAGACCCTTATTTGCTAGAAACAGTAGGACAAAAAGACCACAAGTAACTATGTGTGGTTGCCTTTTCCTCAAAAGACGGGGTCTATCTCTGTGACACCATGTGGTATCACAAGGAGATAAATGAATTTACTATAAATTAACCAGTTTGGCTACCAAAATCAGTACAATCTCTAACAAAAATATCATCTCAGGCTGCTCAGTTGTATCTGACTTGCATTAGCATGCAAAGTATGACTGTAAGTGAATTCAGGAAAAATTCAATCTTGCAGTGTAAGCTATCTTTACCCAGAGATTGGTTTTACCCAGGGCACAGACTGCTCACTTCAACATCGAAATAAAATTTTCAGTACTGTGTGGCAGGACAATGAGGATTAACACAACATGTTTGATACGTGCTAATTTAGAAAAGAAGAGGAACTCTATCCATGTAAATTCTTTCACAAACAGTACGGGTATTCTTCTCCTTGAGAACAAGGGATTTAACACTGTATCCGCTCTATACTTTTAAAAATACCTGAGGTGTGTGAAATGCTCTGGATCCATAGTATCAAAGACATATAGCTAAGAGGGCCCTGAAACAGATGCACAGATTTGCTACCACTGAGTAACTGGCCGTGCCAGGAATTCAAGGAACCTGCTTAGGCATACAATTCACTTGTTCCCAATCTTGACATGACTTTGCATTTCCTTTAAATGTCTGTAAAACGTCAGCTACCACCCAAGTGTGCATTTCTACAGGTTCCAGCAGGCCCTCACGTAATTTTTTGTCTAACATAGACCTGAATGTGGGGCTGCATCTGAGGCTTTTGTGGTATGGTTTGTTGTATGAGCAAATGTAGCTGGGGACAACTGCTTGTACCTAAAGAGTCACTCACCTCCGTAACATGATTTAGGTAGTGCATGAACTAGTTTCAGTTTCAAACCTGTAATCTGCACTAATGAAATTTGATTTCACAGCTTTCAAAATACGTTCAAATACACTCTATCAACATTAGCTGCCATTCCCCGTGACATGTATGACAAGCAACCAGAATCTCTTGATGGACAAATTTGAACTTAGTGTTTTAACTGCAAAACTCAAGAACAAGAGATTATATGAGTAGCCGTGCCATGTGTGTTACTAGTACTCTGTTCCATGGATTAAAAAGAAATAAAACACTAATTAATAACCTCTAATCTAATTTGCTAATCTCTCCATCTAAGCTTGGAATTTATGAAGGAGTAGTCAGATTTTAATGGCTGGCCAGCAGATACTGTTAGCTAGAACAGAGCAATGCTTTGTAAAATTCTTACAATTACCATTACAGTATTTGTAATTTTGCTTTGTATGGTGATATTTCATACCTTCAGAATTCCTTAATAAAAATCTCGACTGTTTGAAAAGCAGGCTAGATATAGCATAGCTGTCTTACAGATAAGTACAGACTTCAGCTGCAGCTACATATAGGGAGAATGCTAGTGCTGTACTAATACAGAACCAAGAGAATACGGACAGGAAGAAAACATACTTTTAACACCTACAGACCATGAAGTGTGAGTGTTGTGTGCATACAAGCATCAATTATATGCACAGACCATTTGCAGTTATGTGGGAGTAATGCAAGCCTTTAGCTACTGTAACAGAAATAAGCTGAATGCCACATTCAGCATCCTGACCCATGGATAAGCTCCAGACAGTAAGGTTGAGAACAACCTTTGTATCAATGGAGTCAACAAGAATTTGGTAGGAGGACACCTTCCTGTTCATTAACCTCTGAAATAATTAAATTATGAAGCGCAACTCCAGAATTATTTTTGCCTTCTTGATTGATATGGAAACATTATCTATTTCTTCCAAGCTGAATTTGTATTATAATGTCAGACAAGAGCTGGACTTGCCTGGCTTCCTGCCTTGAGTACTGGATTAAATAATAATAAAAAAAAAGACCGACCGTTGTAAAATATCGTCTACATTTCTGTGTGTTTATATATTTACCTAATTCTTCTTACTTTTTTATTGTTATTTAGCAGTTGGTGAGTGGGTGGCTATGTACCAGCATAACCCCTAAGAACTACCACTTCTCATAGATAAGTTTAGTTTGCCTGCCATCAGTTGTACACACCATTGGCTATTTACCAGTGTCGCGGTAAGCTGGCAGTCTGGACGCGGCCTGCTCGGGCCTAGCAGGCCTGGCTTCGGCAGAGCAGGTCCGTGGGAGGAGGTGCTCTCTGGTCCAAGTGCGGAAGTCCGAGAGAGAGGGAGGTGCTCCCTGCGTGCTGCTTTATAGCCTTAACACGTAACAGTGCACCTGACCTTCTTTTAACCAATTATATGTGGGGTTAAAGTACATGCAGGGAATGATTACCATTCGTTCATTAACCAAAACAAGGAAGTTTCAGCCCAAACCAGGAAGTTTAGCCCAAACTGGGACAACCAGGTACCATCAATGAACTTCTTCTCATTCAGCAGTAATCAACGCTCTAGTAGCTGCTGTACCACCTCTGCCAAGCTCCTGTTAAACTGAGAGATGAAGCAGGGCACTGACAGCTGCTTGACAAGGTACAGGCTCACAAAAATGTGACGAAAGAGTAATTGTCTTTGTGTCCCTGTGACGGTTTGATGAAAGAGTTTCTTCATCTCTTGGGATGGGAAGCGATATTCAGACACGCCTACATGAATAAGCGCATAAAAAGAGGAGTTTGAGACACTCCCTCGAGGTGAGCTGCGGCACTTTCGAATTCAGGTGAACTGCAACACTTTTGAATTTCCGCCCTCGAGACTGAGAAGACTTTTCATCGGAGAGAGAAAAGAACATGGGCAGTTACCTCAATACCCTTGGAGCAGTAAAAAAACTCCTTCTAAGAAGCAGGTAGACCTTTCCGCTTTGCCGATTACCGGCGTGGGTGGCTTTGGACTGAGTTCAACACGGCCGGGGGTAAAACCGGCTGTAAGCCCCCACCATCCTGCATGAAGGGGACAGATACCGATGGCGAAGGGGAACGCGAACCGGTTCCAGATGCTCGGCACAGAGCCTCCTCAGCCACAGGGAACCCACAGGCATTCCCTGAAGGTCCAGTCCATATCCCGCTCTGCAGATGGGGAGAGCCAGAAGCCTCAGAGTTTTGCCCTCAGTAAACTCAAGTCTCCTCCCAGCTGCCTCGGAGGAAGAAGGACTACATTTACCACATGGAGGTTTGCTCCAGGAGAAGATTTCTTGGACTGAAGTCTTTGTGAGGTGATGGACAAAGACTCCTTTCCTCCCCACAACCCCGGCAGTGCGAACGCGTGGCAGGTTCTTTTTTCCAGTCCTGTTTAACTTTAAATGACTGATTTATGGGCTTTTTTCTATTAAAACTCTTCTGTTTTCAACCCCTTTACATTAAACCTGTGTTTGTTTTTCCTTTGCCTAAGCAAAGCCTTGAATTGAAGCCGTAAGGAGCTGCTAAGCTCCTTTCTGCATAGGTTATCGGTGGGTTTACCTTCCATCCAAAACCCTGTTGTCGCGAAACCCTTTTGTTTTTAACAGCCACGTAGTTTTAATCTGTGACAGTCCCCACAACCCTCCATTTTACTTTCTCTTCCAATCATGTTTTGGGTCATTCCTATGGCAAGGAAGTGCTTTAGTGCCTTTTGTAGTATGTGCTCTCTGGTCTTGAATTTGCCAGAGGATATCGCACAGTGACCAAGCATCAGGCTCCATTTCTTCTCCGCCTCCCAAATCTGGACCTGCAGCGAGGAAGTGCAGTGGAAAACAACCATAGGTGGGCTCCATTTTACCCTCTTCTTCCCCTTTTCTCCTTAAGGCTACTATTGGTTTGTCTGCAGCTACTTTATGCCTTTGTATCCACTTCAATTACTGCTTTAAATCCCTATTTTCCAAGGCTCTTCCAGTTTGCTAGTGACATATCTCAAAGCTCAGATTTACTTCCAGACCCGTCAAGATTCATTTGTTGATCTTATGATTTGAATAAGAAAAAAAAATCCTTTCAGCCAGAGGAAGACAGAGTTGTCATTTTCTCTTCTGTACATAAAAGTATTGCTCATCCAGCCGAGCAACATCCGTGCATTAAAGGTTAACCTATGGGCAAGGCTCAGGTGCAGCAGTCTTATCAGTCTGTAAGCACGTATCTGACACATCTGTTTTATTACTCGCTTGATGTTTTGCCCTTTTGGGGGGCTTCTGGGAATTTCAGGTACTGGCATCGTTGGAACCACTCTCCCATTTACACCTGCTCACTGGATTCTAGATGATCAGGACTGTTAGCTCCTCCACTTGCTTCAGAAAATGCTGGAGGGATCTGGAAGCAGTAGTATTTGTCCTAGCTGTATGATAACTCCCTAGTGAATGCGAAGACAGAAAAGGAAGATAACACATCTTTCAGGAGATTTTTTTTTTTTTACTTGAAGAATAATGAGCGTTCACAACAGAGATATCACAAGCCTTATTATTTGTAGAAAACAGGATTACTGAACCATCAAAATACAATTTTAAGTTAAATCTTACCCTAACCTTGTCAAGGTCCCAGACATGTGATGTTTGTTATCTTCATCTCTATAGGAGATCCCATATTTCTAATGGTTTTCCCTGTTTGTTTTGGAGAACAACTGCAAAATTTTCAGCCCTGAAAGTAATACCCAGCATCTAAGCAGCTGGGGAGAGATGAAGCTGTTGTTATTGTCTTGCTAAATGCATACTGGTAGAAATTAGAATGGTTCTCAGGAAAAATCATGTAGAAAAATCGAGCTCTGATATTGCCATGCTGTCAGAAAAGGGAGCACATAGCACAGAATTCATTGCTTGATCCACACTGTTAAACATTCACTGCTGAAAAAAGACATAAATAATGTAAAAATTGACTCTGCTATGGGAACGTTCCTAGACTCATTGAAGTATCTATCATGCCTGCCTTCCCTTCCTTCCTTTTTGTGCAAGAGCTTTGAAGTAGATATCCACTGTTCTTAATATTTCTACAAGTTTCTTGTGAATTCAGTTGCTGTTTGTGGAGGGAAATGTTTCTCAAGTCTCATATGCAAATTATGGCCAGAGACCTTGTGCAGTACCATACTGAATAATCACAATAAAGCCAGTAATTTGTTAATCCTTAAAACCCTTAAAATGTAAATATACCTACTGAACCAGAAACTCGGTGTCATTTGTGCTCACCACATACAGATACTTTTAAACTAGAGAGTGCACAAGCAAAGGCTAACTCGGAGGAAGCACTTTGTAATGGAAAGCTATGTTAGGATTTTGAGAAAGGTAGTGCACACTCTTTTTTCGGGGGGGTGGG
>NW_010400681.1:1050-1293 GCF_000710305.1 Buceros rhinoceros silvestris | reverse complement strand
CTCCACGAACACGCCGCCTAACTGGTGGACAGCCTGTGGGACTGCGCCGGCGCCCGCCTGCGCGACTGGGAGACCCTCAGCGCCCTCCTGCTGGAGGAGGCGCCCGCCGGCGGTACCGGGGGGGCGGCACTGGGAGGCACTGGGGTGTGCTGGGACCAAGGGGGCTACACTGGAGCGGCCCTGAGGTGTGCGGGGATGTTACTGGGATGCACTGGGTGGTGCTGGGGTGTGTTGGGAGGTCAC
>NW_010400681.1:0-240 GCF_000710305.1 Buceros rhinoceros silvestris | reverse complement strand
CAATGCATTGGGCTAGACGGGGAGTCATTGGGCCACGGCTGCAATGCACTGGGCTATACTGGGAGGCACTGGGGCACGGCTGCAATGCACTAGGCTGTACTGGGAGGTACTGGGGCACGGCTGCAATGTACTGGGATATACTAGGACATCACTGGGGCACGGTTGCAATGCACTGGGCTGTACTGGGAGTCACTGGGGCACGGCTGCAATGCACTGGGATATACTGGGAGGCACTGGGGC
>NW_010400680.1:90159-121639 GCF_000710305.1 Buceros rhinoceros silvestris | reverse complement strand
GTGTAATAAAATTAATAAATAATATTTAGTATGTTAGTCAATAAATTTTAATGGTATTTAAGTCATATGTATTAAACAACACAAACAAAATACTTTTGAATTGTTTCATTCAATTACCAATTTAATAGTGAAACTGTTAGCTCCTCTTAATACTGTTTCTTCATGCCAAAAACCAGATAAGTAGAAGTGGACAAAATTTTCTCTCAAAATTCTCAGCCAAAAAAATACCCAATTTACATTCACTGGAATGTTCATTCCAGCGTTCATTTGGGAAAAAATGAATGGGTCCTTCACCAAATTGTTCTCAGAATAAAACCCTCTGAAAACCGTTACTTTTACTTGGGTGAAACACAAGACCTCTCACCTGGTGGACTCTCCATATCTCCAAGTGAATGGCAGCTGGAAGCAGGAACTCCTGCACAGACTGTTAATGTTACAAACACCCACGTGCCTGTTTTTGCAGATTGAAGGGTGTTCTTACTTAGGAACTTTCTTTAGAAAGTATTAAAAATGTTGGTCATGTTCAAACTCTATTAGAATTGAATGAAAATGGTCTTACTTATTGTTTTACCTGAAATTAGTTTCACACACATACACACACACCGCCCCAATGATTAGTGATGTAAAGCTTAATTACTCACCGGGTTTTAATGAGGAGGGTTTTAAGCAATCTTCCTGTGTCCTGAAAGTAATAGATCGTTTTGTCTGTTCTGCAGGTGTGTTTGGTGCAGACACTGTGGAGCAACTTCTCCAGGTTTAAGATGTGAATGGCAAAATAATTACACACAGTGTGCACCCTGCGCGAGTTTGTCTACCTGCCCAATCTGCTACCGCACTTACAGGGATGAAGAGCTTATAATTCAGTGTAGACAATGTGATCGGTAAGGATTTGGAATATTTCACAGGTTTTTCCTGTTTAAGGCTTATTTTAATTCTTTTCCCCTCATGTAAAAGTGTAAACATAAAGGGAATGGTCTTGTGGTAAAGAGCACTGCATTGAGTTTCAGAAGTCTCTTACTGGTTCGTTCCTAGTTGTACCACAGACTGAACTCTATTACCCTGGGCAAGTTAATTAATCACGCTTTGCCTCGTTTTCCCTCTCTGTAAAAAAAAATTAACCAAAACAAAAAAAACCCCAAACTCTTTATTTACCTCACAAGACTGTTGTTCTGAGGCTAAATCTAGATTACGTTGTATCAAGTAAGTAGTTAAATGATTGCAATAAAGGAAGAAAATTACAGTGCTAAGATATATCTGCTTCCGGGACGTTGTTTTATCGAGTTCCTTCCTGTGACGGGAAATAGGTAATCTGATACTGTATATAGAATATTTAACACACACCACCATAGGGGAATGCTATATATGGAGAACCTGATTCATCTTTTCTCCCTAAAAGTATTTTTAAAAAGTATTTCACATTTACTTGGACCATATACTGATATTTGGGTCTCCTAAAACACCACATATTTCCTTTAAATTGTATTTTTTCCCCCACTTAATTTCTAGATGGATGCATGCAATCTGTCAGAACTTAAACACAGAGGAGGAAGTGGAAAACATAGCTGATATGGGTTTTGACTGTACCATTTGTAGGCCATACATACCACCAGCAAACGGTAAGAAGACAACTGAAACCAATGGCAGGATTGCCCACTGCAATAAATAGGTTTGGGAATGTGTTACGGTTCTTTTCTCTGGCGGAGATTTGGCTCATGATAGAACTAAGATTTTTCATTTGTCTTTTAAGGGCCCTTCTGGAAGTGTCCTCAGCCCTTTCTCATCCTCTGGTGATTGGCTACAAGGCCAAAGAAAATCTAACGGGGAATTCTGGATAGATTATTGAGGATAATTTGGGTAAACAATTAAAAGCACTTGGTATTGAAAGGATAAAAGGCATTTCCCTTTGTGAAGTGGAAGGAAGAAGGCCCCATTCTCTGAAGTTATCATGTACAGAGGAATCTGAAAATCATTTCTATGCAGAAAACCTTCCTATATCTCGATAATTTGAGACTGTCTGAAGCCAGCAGTAGCTGTAGTAATCTGTATACGCATTTTTCTGCTCCTCCTTCATGGTTTATTGAAGTTACTCCCTCAGTGCTTCCCTCCCAGCTGCAGTCTTTAAAATTAAATTTGCCATACTTTTGTGCTTGGGAGTCACCGTTTTCTTGTTGGTTAAGATGTATAGCTGTGATGAACTTCACTCTTCTCTGTACGTGTTACCATATATTCCTCGTTGGTCTGTATTTCAATTCTATAGCAGTGGTACTTCAGGAGCTGAAGTTACTGCGGATTTTCTCTAAGCACAACTACCACATCTGAGTACTAGATTGGCCCAGTAGATGATTTTTGGTCTTCCTACAAGGGTGGTATCCCAGGTCTGTTTTCTCTGTATGTCAGCTCACGGGAGATTCTGCTTCAGTCTGCTACTTTGACTGAGCATCGACGCCTATACCCATTTTTAGCGTAATAGCATGTTCAGGTGTTTGCATTAACCCTCTATTGGGGTATCACGAGAGGATGGTAGAAGGAAAGTACAAGAACTAAGCAAACACTTCAAGAAATATTTGTATCCACCAAGATGTCAGTAAGATTGTCTTTCCTGATCAAGACTGAAGATATCATGAGGCGTGTGTTTGAGAGGTCTGCTAAGAAAAGTTCAATAGAGCATTTAATGTCCCTTTACATTGCCATGTCCTCGTAATAGCATGGTAGTAACTGCAACTTACAGATGTGACCTTGGAGGTTTCTATGCTCCCTTGTCAACTACACATGCTTGTGGAACGCTTCCCTCTTTTATCAGTATTAGGGGAATGATTTATATATTTCTACAAGTCACTTCATTTTTTGAGGTCTGCTTTCACAAATTCAGAAAGAAAGAGGTTCTGTAAGTGAGAGAAAAACAAGAAACGTGCAGCTACCACAGATATTTGTTAATTTTGACAATAAGCTTTGGGCACTTAAAAAGGCGTGAGTAAGAAATTCTCCCTCTCCCTCTTCCTTTCTGTTTTGAACTGACAGAACTACCTTTTAGACGTAATTAAAGCCCATAATGTGTGAGACGGAACAACTTCACAGGATGGTATCAGAGATGTTTCACTTCCAGACATAAGCTGGCCCCTGAGTTAGTCCTTCCTGCACACCTTCATGAGGTTGTGCTGCTTATGATTGTCTTCCAAGGCGTAGGAACTAGTCCTGCAAGACCTGTTAGTGAGTTCCCAAGCTTCCTTTGCAGTTTTTTTTTTTCAGCTTTTTTTATTTTATAAGACGAGTTTCTCTGCTTATTCTTTCATGTTTCGACTCAGTGTATGTAATACCTCTTTAACACAAATACATTTGCACAGTTGCATGTCTGAATATGGTGTTTGATGCATGTGCGTAGAAATACCTGCATGTACTTTTATATGAAATGTCTTGGTCTCATTAACTGTTCTACAATTCCTTTGAAAATTGTTCATAATTTTTTGTTTCAAGGTGAGAACCATTAGCATTTCATAGAGAAATAGATGTTAGTTATCAATAGAAACCTTCCTAAGATGTACCATATTGTGTATTTCTTATTGGGATGGTTCTTGCTCTTTCCATTTGATGTCTCACAGAGGATATTAGTGTATTGCAGGTGTTACTACAAGTTTTTAAACTACTTTCTTTGTAGAAGAAACAACCAAGACCTCAGCCGAGTAAATTACCAGTACATTGCAACTTTACTGTTGGTTAAGATTAAATACTTCCAGCATGTAGTTGTTGAGAAAGAGCTTCCATATTTCTCACTTGAGAAAATGAAAACTTAAATTTATAAGAGCTCTTCCCTGTCTCATCTTAAGAACATCAGAAGCATATCTGATGATCTTACAAAGTCATCTTCTTCAGGAAACAGAAATAAAACATAAATAGGTTTTGTCTTCTTGAACATGTCTTGATATCAAAAGCCAGTGTGATAAGAATTGCTCCAAAGTAGTACACCATAAACCTTCATTACTAGATTCTTGTGAAATAATAATCTCTGATCAGCGTTTCATCAGGTTCGCTGTAGTACATATGTCCTCCAGCATATTGCTAGCCTTGTAGAAAATTTTTTTCTAATTTAGATTGCTTGACTGTTACCGTGTCTGGGTACTAGCAGCTGCTCTAAGCAGCAGCTTTTCCTCTGTGTTGTAATTCCTGCCTGTTCAGAAGAAGTGTGTGCATCTCGCATCTGCATTCACTGCTAGACAGGCAAGTCTCAATGATCTACCCATCACATTTGTCATTTGCCCTCGTATGTCATACACCCTATCTACACATTTCATCCCTTCCTCACTTCTTCCTATCCTCTCTCCATCCACATACTCCAGCTTCCCCCTTCATATCACTTGCTCTGTCAGAGATGCTCGATACTGCCAGTGTTACACATGTTATGGCTGGGAGCCTCTGCTGTACAATTTTTTTGAGATTTAATTGAATTTTTCTTCATTCTGAAACTTAATAGTATGTACTTTACAAATGCAGGACACAAAAGCAACATAATACTGTGTGTTAAAAGTTAACTTTTGAATTTTTAAATTATTTGGCACGTTTACTACATTAACTCTTACGGTCTTTTAAGTTACTCTATTTACTTTGTCATGCATACAGTTCTACAGGCACCCAGTTGTGCTCTGTTAGTGGTGTGTTTCTATATCAGCCATTTCACTCTGTCCCTTATGCTGATTTATTTTCTTCCTAGAATTGTTCTTTTCTGTTACAGCTTTACAAATGTAACACCCTTTCTTCTCAAAACTGTGATTCTTCTCATTGTATTGTATTCTGTGCAATTACTTGTTTTCAACTGAAGCTGCTAAATCCTGTACAACATTATTCAGTACATTTAAACTCTTTTGCAAATAAGCGTAATGATTTTGGTTAAACTTCAGCTAAGTGCCTCAGAAAACACTTTTTTGTTCGTTTTTAAGTTTTTTCCCCCCCGAACAGTTTTTCTGGAACAGTACTGTGTTTCTGTTACCCATTTTACTGATTTTAATCCTTAATCTACACTCTAATTAGCTCCTTCTCTGGAAGTCTGCTTGACACTGTCTTCAGACTCTCTTTCTTTGTGCAGCTTTTGTGAGTTGGTCTCTGAAGGCCTCAGCTCTGTTTCAACTGTTTTCTGAGTATTTCAACTCTGTTCAGTCTCCAAAGCTAAAACTGTTCACAGTCTGACCTGGGCCAGAAGAACGCTCCCTGTCATTTGACTTGTAAATACAGATTTGAAATTCCCATTCATTGTGTTTTCTGAATTTTTCGTTTACCTCAGGTTTCAATACAATAAACATCTGTCTTAAAATATCTTGTAATATTAATAATCTTACAATCAGTTGAATGAACAGATGATGTCTTATCCCACTTTGAGTATTTCTTACAATCTACCTTTTTTTTGTTGTTTCAATTAAATGCTTTTGAGTATCTTCCATGCTGCAGCTCTGCAGCTTCCATGCTTCCCTCCAGCTCAGGATCACTTTCAAAAGCTCATTCGCAATTTGTTTTCTTCCTGGTCTTTTCCTTCCACTCTGGTGTATCAGTTTTTCAGTAATTCTCACAGGCTGCTTCCATTTACTGATTGCATGGAATGTTGGTTTTCTGTAGGTTGTATCATGTACTTTAGTTACACCTTACATTAAGGGACTATAGTTTTTGAAGACAGACTTTCCTTAAATTTTTGTCTCTGCTTTGTATACTCTAGATTTCATATTCATTATTGTATGTAGCAAAGAATTTAAGTGTTATTCAGAAGCTTTTGTGCTTTTCCTAGTCTTGACCCAGCTGCCATACGGTGTGTGAGGTGCTCGGCAGCAGCATGCGGGCAGTGGTCTGACATGTCTGAGAACCACTGAACCTCCCATAGGTGCATTGCCTCAGTGGCCTCATCCTGTGTGGCAGATGCAAAGTAAATACTCTAGATGTTTGTTTGAGTCTTAAATTCAGTGCGGGTAAGATTTCTAGGCAAAAAAAAGAAAAAAGTGGATAAACTTGCCTGTACAGTTGTGCTAACGGCGCCAAACTAACAGGTTTTCTCATTCTAGTTGTCCGTGTTTGCAAGATAGAAGCTTCTAATTTTCACTTTGCTTACTCTGTCTACATAATCTCTGTAAAGTCACTACTAATATTAAAAGTCCAGTTTGCACATCACAGGTTAGTGAAGCGTGATGGCAGTTATTGTAAGTAAGGCAGATGGGAGGAGCATTTCTACCCACAGGAACAATAGCCCAGTGTTGTAGGACACTTTGATCATCGTTTGTTCAATCCCACTGTTCTGGTGCTTCCCTAAAGTGCACAAGCTGCAGTTTTAAAATTGAGTTTCTGCTGTTCCGTTTATCATTATTCTTATCTTGCATAAGAATTACCCAATCTGATTTTCAGCAAGTCAAGTGTCGTCTAGTCTCGGGTGTATCAGGGTTCTCACGTGTGTTGTGTAAGAGACCCACCAGCCTGGGCACAGCTAGAGTCCTGTGTGCAAAGCTGTCGGGTGTGCCTGCCCCTTCTTGGGGAGGGGAAGTACGACAGTGATTGATACCTGATTCACAAAGCTCTCCCATTTTTCACGCTTAGATCAGCAAACTGTGGGCATTGTGGCTAGTGTAGAGGTTCCTTTCCAGTGGATCCAGTGTATTCATTTGCCCTCGGTCCAGTAGGAGGAAATCATTTACCATCAAGTTCAGTGCTGTTCCAAAGCCAGTCTTGGCTCTGGGCCGTTGGAGAACTTCACTTTGAGTCAGGCTTGTTTTGTAGTCACATCTTCTGTGACACTGAAAAGCACTTTATTTTAAAAATGCTACTGAATGTTGCCAGCAGTATACCTTAGGGAGTTTAATGGAACTGATTGAAGGAAAATTAACTGATAGTTTCAGTTTAAATCAAGTCACCATTTTTAAAAGTTGAAATGATTTTCCTTATATTTTTCAGTGCCTTCTTTGGACTGTTGTGATTCATCAGTTGGAGCTCAGATTATTGCAAAATCAAAAGAACTAGGTAAAGAGTGTAAATGCTTAATCTTTGATCATTTAGCATATTTTAAGGGTATATTTTTACATGAGGCAAAAATCCCTTTTTCTATGATTTTGTAACTCACAGCATTAACTATCCTTCAGTTACCACAGCATGCTTTTCATTTAATTGCCTATTTTCTCTTCTTTCTTCTCTTTTGCCTGCCATACCTGCACTATAATAATTTAGATTATGCTTTGATCCTGCAGACTTAGTTGCTTGCCTTAATATTAGCGATGATAACACAGTGGGGCTGAGTCAAACATGTACACAAACGTTTACAGGTTCGAGCTGTAAGAGGACACGGCTTTTTTATATTTGTCTGGCTTGTGCTAGGAATTCGCAGTCTTGACAAGCCCACTCACAAGTCACTTTTTATAATGATAGAACCTAACAGCGTCCATCATGTCAGAATTTTTTTTCCATTTGATACCACACAAATGTAGTTCTGAGAGAAGGTTCTCCCTTTAAGTCTTCAATCTGAAAAAGAGAATGTGATCCTTTTTTTTTTTAAGCAAACATTCCTAGTTCAATGTAAGAAACAGTCATCTGGGAAGAATTCTGCTCAAAATCAGCTGTGTTGTGAGGTGTGAGATGTTACATAAGAAACCATTCTTGGTTAAAGAAAACAAATGCTATGATGTTCATGTTTTCAAAAACTGTGTTATCAAATCATTATTTAACTGGCTTCAAAGAGCAGAGGCATCAGCGCAGCCATGTATTCCTAGTTCAATGTAAGAAACAGTCATCTGGGAAGAATTCTGCTCAAAATCAGCTGTGTTGTGAGGTGTGAGATGTTACATAAGAAACCATTCTTGGTTAAAGAAAACAAATGCTATGATGTTCATGTTTTCAAAAACTGTGTTATCAAATCATTATTTAACTGGCTTCAAAGAGCAGAGGCATCAGCGCAGCCATGTCATTATTTGGTAATTCTCTGAAAGTTGCCAAACCTCCACTTGCAGGGCCCCCATCGCAGGTGACGGTGCGCTTCTGCGTGGTGAATTAAGGCGTGTTAGAGTTTATTGGTAGAGTCAACTGTCATGTAACAGCTTGAGGAGGAAGCAGTCTTGCAGGTCTTGGGAGACTTGGGTTCTACTCGCAATTTCCATTTTGATCTTGAGCAGCTCGCTTGACATAACTTGGTTTTCCTCTGTCTATAAAATAAGGCTAATAACTTGCCTGCGTTACGAAGAGTTCTGGGAGGCTTAAGGTCATTAACAAGGTGAAGGTACAGTGCTCAGAAATGGATGAGGGCCTTGGCCGATAAGCAGCAGGGACCCAAAGTGAGACTTGCACAGCAATCCGTGAGATACAGATATACCCTGCAAGGCACCAGTTTCCATAATGAAATCCTCCGTGAGATACAGATATACCCTGCAAGGCACGAGTTTCCATAATGAAATCGTTCTTTCCTTGGTGTTAAGGTTTTTATTTTTTGTAGCAATATAATGGATTGTTGCTGGATTTGACATCAGACTCTAAATTATAAAGCTGGAACTGTAACATGTAAGACAGTATCAGATATCTCTGTTTTATTTATACCAATTTCCTCACTCATGAATCAGCTCCATACTTGTGGATTATTAACTCTTTAAAGTGCTATTCCTAAAAATCTAAGACTTGTAAATTAAAGAGTTTTATATTGCTGTTATGATTCATTTAACTTTTATAGACCCACCGAAGACATACACCCAGGATGGAGTCTGCTTGACAGAATCCGGCATGTCTCAGTTACAGAGCCTAACTGTTACAGTACCGAGAAGAAAACGGACAAAACCAAAGCTTAAACTGAAGATTATAAATCAGAACAGTGTGGCTGTGCTTCAGACACCCCCAGATGCCCAGTCAGAACACTCAAGAGATGGGGAGATGGATGACAGTAGAGGTAGCAGTCTACTTTTGGCATGTCTTACGTCGTGGAGTATAGCAGTACATGTGTGTATTGCAGTTATCCCTGGGAGTTTTTACCATATTGATACTCGTGTGTTCTGTACAGAATGCTTTATGGAAATTACTCGAATAATAGTCACAGCTCTTGTCGTCCATTTCAGGAATTCTTCTTGTTGTTGATCTGTTTATAGGCTATCCATCCTATAGGAAACTCGCCTTCGTAAGGCTGGCAGCACTGGCAATGCAAGTTGCCTTTTTGTCTGATCCGTGGGTAGCCTGTGGGAAGTATTGTGCTCTTGCTGAGTACAAGCGTGTTTTGAGACTCTCAAAATTTAGTGCAAATGCTGTTTGAGAGTGGTAATGTTGGCTCAGCAAAGCACTGTCTAGATGACTGTTAAACCAGTATTTTAAACAAAGGGGGAAGTGGAGTAAAAAGCTCTTTGCCGAGAGTATTTCCTTTTGATGAAAGCCGTAAGGTGAGATGACCTGAGAGTCCAAGGAGAAAAGATAATTTCCTTGTATTTCTGTAGATGAAATGAACATTTTGTTTGTCCTCATCTCCAAAGTAGAATTTAAGACAGGATTTGAGTTTAGAAGTGAATTTTGGATGTTGCTCTAGTTCAATTAGATGTCACTGTATGTAGAGTCCTACCAAAGGGTTTCAGGTTCCAGGGTGGGGTATCCGTGTATACGGAGGGAGGGGAGTATTCAACAGTGGTTTTTATGGCCTTTTTTCCAGCCAGAGGAGGCTGAAGGTGAAACATGAGAGTGGGAAAAACACTTAGGAGCAGCCAGCCCCACCCTTCAAATCCTTGCTCCTCAAGGCTAGAAACAGCAGCCAGTGTGGTGCATACTGTTGGCCTGTCCTCTGACATGGTCTGGCTGTACATCCTGATCAAGAGTGTTGGTAGAATCGGGTTAATCAGTGGTCTGGGGAAGGGCTTGCTGCAGTGGCAGGTGTGGAAGTCATTACTTCAGGCATGCAGGTGTCTGTTAGGAGAGGAACAGAGGAACATAGGCACCTCACCTCACCACAGTCTAAAGTGCTTTCTGTTTATACAGTATTGCCTCGTTGTTAATCAGGTTGACTGTCACAAGAAGCTTCTTTCTAGATACAGAGAGTGTACTTGAGATAACTGGGTAATATAACCATCAGTGCAGTTTCAGTGTTAACTGGATACCAAGGGATGTTCCCGTTGTTCAATTAGAGGATTCTTACTGCCTGCTGTTGACTTGAAGTGTTTTGGGTTTTTTTATATTAGTTTACCTTTAAATGTTTATAACCTTTAAAACAGTTAACTAGTTGGTTTTCCTTAGTTTCCTCCAGTATTCACAGGGTTTGGTACATTATCCTAGCATTTCACTGACTCTTAAACTTCATCTCATACTTTTAATTTAGTCCATCAGGTGGGTTGTTGAAAGGAAAAAAGCTTTTAATTTTGGTTTGAAGGCATCAAGAGGGATAATTAACCACTTCCCTTGTTCTTTTTCAGTTGTTAATCATCTCTTCACTTTTACAAACGTGTGCTTATTTTCTATGTAACTTTGTCTAACTTTATCTGTTTCTTGACTTTTCTAGATATCTCTTTTTGATCAGATAAAAGATACGTAAAAGTAATAGCAGAGTATGAAAAGGAGAGCCAAAGCTTCTACAGACTTTAATTTCACTTCTGATCACCTTTCCTTGCCTTTTTGAGAGTCAGAGCGCATTCGTATGTATGGTGGTAGTAGCACAGCACATTCCTGGTAGATTGGCTGGATTTTCTGGAATCTTTACTTGTGCTCTGTAGCGTGGATCAGTGCCTTTTCCCTGAACGTCTGAAATTTCTGTAGGAGCATCAGGATGAATATAGCTGTCCCACAGCTTTGATTGGGGCAGCACAGTGTAGTGATTCCAGCCAAACAGGAATTACCCTTACTTTGACTCTAAAGTTTCAGGTGCAAAAAGAAGCTGTATCTGAGAAAACTTGAGCTTGTGGTAATTTTGTTACCGTCTCCTCTGTAGTTTCATCAGGTTCAACGTTTTATCTGGTGTTCCGCATTTTAAAGTCCACTTGAAAGTTCAGCTTACTTTGAAAGCTTCAGCTTTGAAACTTTCAGCTTCAGCCACTTTAAGAAACTTAATGTGGCTCTTCTAAGTGTGTGCTTTCTAAGTAAACGGGAGGACTGCTGTGGGGTTTAGCATTCGGCTCACTGCTTTGTGTAGTAGGACATCTTAGTGCTCGGACAGGTTTCTCTTCTGCCAGAAGTGGTCACATTGCAACGAGGGCGCACCCTTGCTTTTAAGGGGAGGAGGGAATTGGCTGTGATGGGCAGTGGGGACTGCCTTTGCCAAGCCATCACCTTTGTTGGTAGAGCTCAGAGAAATCTTCATCAACTTGAAGGAGTAAGGGTTGTAATTGTCCCACAGCAGAAGTGGTATGAAAGAGGCCCTCTCTCTCTGTTACACCAGGATTTCTCCTTCTTAAAACTGTGTGTGGTTTTAGACCGTATGGACTTACACACCTAAATCCGAAGCAGGGAATTGGAATTCCAGTATCTTTTCTTTTCAGGGGAGAGAGTATATTTAACGTTTCGAAAGTTTTACGGTAAAGTGAAGAAGTAAGGTCATTACTGTATTGACATTTGAGGGATATCAGAAACACAATTAACCGCCTCGCTCTTCAACACCAAAGCCTTTATAATACCATCAGACTTTACATCTGTTTCTACCCTGCTTTCCCAGAATATAGAGAATATAAACTCTAACTCCAAATTAGTCTAGAAGTGAAGTCTTCATCTTCAAGGCTAAGTAATTCCTTTGGGCTGAATTTTCTATTACGTAAGTGAAATTGCTCTTCATAAATAAGTCTGCTTTCAGTCAATCACACATCTTCAAGTCAAGAACCCTCTAAACTAAGAGTCATTAAACATCACCTTCCTAGTGCAGGCTGCAGTTTTTCAGTCTCTCCTCTCATTAAAAAAAAAACAAACAAACCCTATCAAACAAAACTTAGGAGGACAGTAAACAAACTGAAGTGTATCTTGCCTGGTGAATGGCACCCATATTGCTTGATGTATGGCTAGAAATTGCTCAGATACATGGATAATGCGATTGCACAGGCTTCTGAAAGGGGCCCCCAAAGAACTTCTCTGAATCACATGGAGTAACTATAGCATTTATTCTTGGCTTTGTGTAGATACCATCTCGCAGGAAATGTATATACTGGCTCTTTGTATGTAGATAGGGCGGGTCTCCCAAAAGTGTTTAGAGAGTGTGAGTATCACCCTTTTGAGCAACGTGTCATTCTCAACCAGTTTCTCATAGAAATCAGTGAGAGATAGAAATTTTGGAAAAATGTCTTCTTCCCCTTTTCCAGTTAAAGTTACCATTGCCTTTTTTCTGCAGAAGGTGATCTTATGGATTGTGATGGAAAATCGGATTCCAGCCCAGAACGGGAAGCTGTGGATGATGATACCAAAGTGGCAGAAGGAGCCGATGGGATTAAAAAAAGGAAGCGAAAACCATATAGACCTGGTAGGATACAATAATTAACATGATAATGTGCCCCTTGTTTGTTCTAATACTTTTTTTCCTGTAGAACTAAAAAAAACCAGTGGAAAACAGTATGGAATTCTGAAATACGCCACCTGCTAATTGTTGATTTCAGACTTTTTATCCCTGTTCTGTTTTTCAGTCCTCTTATCAAAATACATTTCTAAAGGTTGCTGCTCAGCCGTATGCAGTTCTTAGTATGCTGTCAGTTATTGGCTAGGAGTTCAAATCTGTACCTGGTATTGATTCTTAACTTGATAGGAAAATGTACTATATTTCTATAAGTGATGAATGCCAGTTTCGTGTGTATGTATATATATATATGCAATATCTGAACTTCAGAGAACTTTTTGCAGGTGTCTTATTTTCTGTAATACTTGGTAAGACTGATTTACTAAGTATTTGCAGATGACTTCTGGCAGTGAATTTTAATGAATACTGTTATTGGATGAATTAATTAATTTATTAGTGCTGTTGACTCTTAATTATCTTGACTGTGGATTTAACTGTGTGTCCTGGGTGCAGAAACACTTGAGCTGTCACCAGGCAGAAAAAACTAGAGGTACCTAAGTGACTCAGTAGGAAGTAGCTCTGATTCATTAGGGCTAAATCTGAACCCAGGATAATAAGCTCTGCTGAGACACCACCTGGGTTTTTGAAGAGCCCCCGTGGTATGCCTCAGAATCTCTGTGAACTTGTTAGCTTTGTGTTTCATTATGCAGCCTCCCACTACTGTGGGTAAGTTGATTGTAGTCTATGCCGTCAGAAATACTGTTTTCTCCAGTCACACCCATCCTGCTTGCTGTAACGGGCCACATCCTCTGATTATGAAGATGGTAGGAGAGAACAGAGGCAGTGAAATGATTGAGGAGATGAAAGCAAGGAATACAGTGAAGGAGGGAGAGGAAACAGGAGTCACTACATGGTACAGTTTCTCTTGCTTCTCAGTAGCTAAACAGACCTCTACCACCTTTTACCCTCCCTGCGACATTTCTCACACTGCTGAGTAAGTGCCCTGTCTCAGCAGGTCGTGCCCGTGTGTGTATCGCCTTCCATTGTGGGCCCACCCTGGGGAGATGGTGGTACAAACACACACACTGAACAGAGATTTCCAGTTTCTCTACAAGTAATATACCTCAACAAGCCCTTTATTTCTAGTGCTGGATCCTCAGGGAGAGTTCTATTTGCTTGGAATGGTTTTTGGATCATGAGTTGAGTCACCATCTGTTAGTTTTCTGCAGCCAGTCATCTCCCTGAAACATGAAACAAACCTGAACCTGAGGCACGTACATACCTACACACCAATGGTTAAGGATCAGGAGCGCTGCAGTCAGTCTCTAGCAAAGGATTCTGGTGTTTCGGGCAGTGTGATGTAATTAATAATTATCTTTTTGTTTTGTGATATGTCCTCCTCTAGTACCGTCATCTCGGGTGCTGGGCTCTCTAGAGCAATTGCAGAGGTCTTTTATGGTCCTTTAAGGTTCTTTGATAGGTTTCATTTGGTAGATTGACTTCTAATTCTAGCAATTCATGAGCTTGCTGAGAGGGGAGAACCAATATCTGAAAGTTGCCAGGTTTTGTGATTTCAACTTCTTGTGGATGTTATACAGTCCTAAAATTCTGATCTGTGTTGATACTTACATTTGTACCTACTGAGACATTAAAATTCAGAAATGTTCCATAAAACTCTGAATGAAAACTAAGTGTCTCAGATTCACTCGTAGACCTCTACAGGTGCAGTAGTCCCCTTTACCTGCAGAATAATTTTGACTCTCATTCTTAATATGAAACATAGTTTTAATCAATATACTGAATTGTTGCTTCCTTGTTAGGTATTGGTGGATTTATGGTACGTCAGAGAAGTCGTACAGGGCAGGGCAAGACTAAAAGATCCCTCTCCAGGAAAGATTCGTCTGGATCTGTTTCTGAGCAGTTGCCTGGCAGAGATGAAGGTAAGTGTTTTTAAATTTTTGTTCGAGCTTGACGCGATACAAGTAATGCAACTCATCAACATACAATTATTTCCAGAGGTGTGCTACAAAGGAAAAAAGTTTTTTGTGTTTGTTATGATGACTTTATTAATTCAACTGAAAATACTCGTTCTACATGATTATAATTTCGGTAGAGCCCGTAATTTACAAAGAAACTGAAAAATTAATTGCCCTCTATTGTGGGAGATAACTAGTGCGGATTATAAGGCTGCTGTCTTGTGTAAGAGCTCTGGTTAGCCTAGGTTTGACCAGTAGAAGACAGAAAAAAGTGTAAAAAGTGAGTTAGGTTTGGAGCAGTCCTCTTTCCAATACACCTTCCTCCAGTTGTAGTCCTGATGCAGAGGTGTCTTTTGGATCATCAGTTTTAATATTGGCTGGTGTTCTGCATTCCACAAATGTGTCTGGTATTTTTATGTATCTGTTTGTGCTCTGAAAAATCCTGTATTAGGGAGTTCAGTGATACACTGTTGTTGCATGAAGAATTTTAAACTGGATATCTGAAAGTTTCATAAGCTGCCCTTGCGTTTTAGTTCATGACAGATGATTTTTATAAAATCATTCCATATTAATTTGTAATACAGGAAGATTTTCTGGACGTGTCATATTGCCCCATCAGTTGTTCTCTTTTCTGGGGCTGAAGAATCCCGCACTGTTTGGTCTCTCTCCTCATAGCAAAGCCATTTTAATGCCTCTGATGCTCTGGTGCTCAGTAGATCAGACACCGAACAAGAAGTCAGATTTTGTGTATAGTCCTTGTTCACTTGCTTGCTCTGTGTGGTTAGACAAAAATATTTCATCCATCTGGATTTGTTCACACTACCTAATGTAGAAGATACTAGAGGTATCACTGAGTGGAGATGTGGAATATGATTAGTTCAGAGCCTGTTTCCTATAAAGCCAGTAGGAGGAGGAAGCTCCTTCTAAAGGTTGGTTGACTGATACCGTCAGACTCTGAAGAGTCTGGCCTTTGACTGCTCCTGTTAATCTCCTGTCTGTTTAGCTATTGTGGTTTTAACCTCTCTAGAGCCAGATTGGTCTCTTGCTATATGTTTGTACAACATGGTGGAGACTGGATCTCTACTACAGCATCCCAGCAGCATTAAAAACTAATAGTTCATTGTTATCCTTGGCTGCATTTGTAGAGCTACTTTATGAACCCAACAACTGTTTATCAGTGCAACCCAGTATTCTACTGGGTCCCCTATTCAGATGTCCTGCTTGCTTTCCCTTTAATATTAGTGTTCTAGGAGTGTTCTTCTGATTTGTAAATATTGTTTCAGTATAATAGACTACATTGTTTCAGGTAGTGCTGAAATTTTTGCTTTAAAGTTTTTCATTTCTACGTGGAGCTACTCCTTTAAGTTAAAAAAAAATTTGGCTATAAAGTTAATTCCCCATTCTGGGTAACAGTGCAGTGATATTGTTAAGAAGTTATATTCTTGAACAAGTATTCTTCAGTTAGAAGTTTGAGCTTCTTTTTGTCTGCTCAGGCACAATTGAAGAAAGAAAAAAACTCAGAAAGCTTTGTATGTATTAAATCATCTTAGCTTGCTGAGAGCCTGCTTCTCAGCTGCCAGTACTCATCGGCCTTACTGAGATTTTTGCTACTCTTGTCATGTTCCACCCCCTTTCTCTGCAAAAGCTCCCTCTCAGACAAAGCCGAGGTCACCGTGCTGGCGAGCCTCATTCTGCTCGTTGTTCTCGGAATATGGTACAAGAGATTACTACAGTACAAAGCATAGATGGTTTTACTGCCACAGCAGTATGGTTTCTTAAATAACTTCCCAGGGTCATTAACGTCATGTAATTAGCTTTGGCAAGACAGAAGTAGCAGGAGTTAAAAATTCTGCTTTTACCTGCAGTGTTTTCCCTGGTCTGTTGAAATAAAATACTGAGTGATTGATGAGCAGTGCTTTTGTGTTTATGAGGAAAAAAAAGTGCCACTCTGGAACATGATAGCTGAATAAATACGTAATTTTTCTTGAAGGACGTCTTTATAGATTTGTATTTCTAGCCTGTTTACTATTTATATGACAGTCTTTTCTTGGATTTTTTTTAAAAAAAGTTTTTTACTTTGAGAAAACTTAGTTTATAAAATGAAAGGTGATTAATATGTAACACTGATTTTGGAGATACTTCTTCGGTGGAATTATATTTGAAATATCTGGCTGAATGGCACCTTTAACTTCTCTCAAATTACCAACTTCTTAACCGAAGTTAAAGGTCTGCCTTCAGCCAGTGAGGTACAACGAGGTAGCGATGGACTAGTATCACATACGTGTTTGTCACTGCCAGAGCCCAGGTGGCCAGGTGGCAGTTCACCTTTACTGGTATCTGGAGTGATAGTCAATAAACCCTTGCAGAGATGCGTTAGGTATGCTGCCACTGCACCTTTAGTGCAAGGTACTGAGTATTTCATTTATTCCTGCCTGAATGTTACTTTTTAGGTTGGACAGAACAGCTGCCAGACACTCCAGTTGAGGAGTCTACCCCAGCTTCTGAAAGTACTGAGAAAATAAAAAAGCGTTACAGAAAAAAGAAAAATAAACTGGAAGAAACCTTTCCTGCCTACTTGCAGGTAAAGCTATTGCTATACTTGTGAAAATCCATTTAAAAACCTGATCTTTATGTTGTTGATTCCTTGGTCATTTCAACCACTGATGTTTCTTTTCCCAATTTATCAATCAATCAAATGACATGGGTTTTCTGTAAAGAACGTTCGTAAGTTTGTGCAGAAAGCTGTATGTTATGTTAAAGCTCCGGTTCTCTGGTGCTGTTTCTCAGCGTATAGATCTCTCCTTGTTCTGGGAGAGGAGGCGGGGCGGGGAAATGGAGACTTTCTTTTCTCTCTGAACTGACACATGACGTTTTCAGCATTCAGCTCTGTAGGATGTCTTAGCCTGAGCTTGCCATTTCCTCAGGATAACTACTTTTTCTTTTCAGAAGATTATAGAACATGCTTGTATAGGGGAAACTTGTTTTCTACAGCTCTGTGGTTTTATATGCCCTGCAACTCCCTACCACAATAAGCTCTGCTCTTTCCCTCCTGTTAACTCTCTGGTGGACCCCAGGAGGTAAGAGGTAGCAGTTGTGGATAGTAAGCAGGATGTTAATGATGACTGAGCAACTTGCCTACTTTTAACCAGTTCATAAACTGACTGGTTTCTCTATGTCTCTTGTTGAGAACATTATTTAGCTCACTCTTATTCTCAGGCAACTTTTTCAGGAAAACATTATTATTCTGTAGATATTCACCAAACTTCGTGACGTAGACTAAGCAAGAATTGACAGAAAGGCAGAACAATCTCTGTCTAAAAATAATTTCTATTTCGTAAGTGGGAAAGAAAATACTTAAATAACATTTCCTTTGGATTAATAGGGATAAATACTTTTTTTTTAATGTACTTGTTACCTCTGTAAAATAGAATATTTCTTAGATTCTTCTTTTGCTCCCGTTGGGATAGCTGATACTGAAAAATCTTTCGTATCCTAAATCAATATTTTAAAGACTACGTGAGAACAGAAGAAGTTCTGATATAATGAATAAAAATTGGCTTGAGAATTTGATAGATTGTTGTCACATTACTGAGTACTCGGGCTTGGGTGAGTGATAGCTGTTATACTGAAGTAAGTTAAACATCTCTGGGTGTTTTGTTACTGCAGTTCAGTGTTAGGTGGGGTTGTGCTAATCGAAATGCAGCGTATGGTTGTTCTAGAATTTGGACCACAGGGCACTTGCATGTTTTTAATAAACTTTTGTGTGGCCTTGATCAGGTTGCCCAGCAGTATTCCCCTTCCTCAGCTGCCCTTTTTGTGTGAGGAGAAATATTTTTAATACTGAAACTTGTGATATTTAATAACACCATATTGGTACTGTCTGTGCCACATACACATAAGACGGCTATAGTTTTTCTACATAATTTAAGGTGTGGTTTTAATAATAAAATATTAATATAAGTGTAGCTATCTCAGGTAAATTGTATCCATGCCAGTCTGGAAGAGGTACCGCCGTAGTAGAAGGCATGTGAGTCTGAGACTATGTTTTATATTTCTAATAATCATTGGCTTTTAATTTTAACTTTGTCATTTACCAAACTTTTTCAATAGATACAATGTTTGTCCTACTTTGAATCATTGTGTCTTCTTTGCAGGAAGCTTTCTTTGGGAAGGACCTGCTAGATACCAGTAGACAAACCAAGATGAGCCTAGATAATTTACCTGAAGAATCACTTCCACTCTCCTGTAAAACAAACCTGACCACCAATTTCCTGGATCCTTCATCTGACCCCCTTCTTAGCTCAACCTCCACTCCAGCTCAGGCAAAACTGGGACCTCAAGGTATACAAAACTAAAGCTAGTTATAATTCAGTGGTTCGGTTTTGTGGTTGCAACTGGGGCTTTTCCACTCTCTTTTTTGCTTTTTTCACAACGTTTATCTGATCTGTTTTTCAACATTCTGTGTGTTAGCTTCCCTTGTGAGGTTAAGTTACATTGATAATCAGTGATACTCGGCTCAAAGGCTCCAGCTATTTCAGAAGGATCAGTGCATGGCACAACAATTGGCACTTAAAGCAAATCTGAAACTCCTTGACTGTAATGTTCATGTCTATAAAATCCATGAAAATTAATCCTATGTAAGAATAAGCATGCAGATCCATTACAGAAGAGGACAAAAATACTCTAATTAAAAGGTATTTTTAGTAGCCTAGTGAATATTAGTTGGATGAATATCATCCAACTTATATTTTCTTTGATGTTTTAGATTATTGTAGGTTGTCAGTCTCCTTGGAATTTTTGGTTCACCATGTCCTTTCTGAACACGAGTGCCCTTTCCAGGTACAATTTGTAGCCCTGAGGCAATGTTTTGCTTTTGGTATTGCAGAACCTTGCAGAAGTTACTGCTGAGAGTTTTGCAAATAGCCAGAGGGTTGTAAACTGCTGCTGGAAGAACAGCTTCACACAAAGGAGCAATTAGAAGCAAAAACCTTACTGACTCCTTCAAACTATTTTTTTTTCTCTGTGTCTTGTAGTATATGCTGTTAGCTGAGAGTTGTCTTACCTTTCTGTATTTTTAAAAAAACTGTTGCTATTTCTTGTGTATATGGGTTAATTGGTGGCTTATGTTTCAGCTATTCCTCACAAGTTTTTCTGTCTAAAATTCTTTACACACATTGAGAGAATGTCCCGTGTCCAGAGAAACATTTCGAGAAAGGTCACTTACTTATGATTGTTACTCTGTGACAGTCTGCTAAACGAAAAGCAAAAGGCTACGTTATAATTAACATTGATTGTTACACTGATTGTTGCTGGCCTGTCCTGCTGCAAGGTTAAGGTCACTAATGTTCATGTATTATGGTAGGATAAGAGAAATTCATGAACTTGATGATAATTTAACATTGTATTTTTCCAAAGTTAGAAAGGAGCTTTTAAAAAAACCTATTCTTTATGAATAAGCAAAGTTGTAAAACTTTGTCATTTCCTCTTTTTTTTTTTCTTCGGAAATAAAACATAACAAGGTGGCCCTTAATATGTAAATGACTAACAACGGTTTTAGTGGATAACCTACTGTCTTTCCCATTTTATGTATGAGACTCAAAGGACAGTGCTTTCTGGCTGTAGGAATGTTCTCAACAATTGTCTGTTCAGATTCTCAGCCAAAATTGTGTCCAGACAAAGCTGTTTGTTGTAGTTTTAGGACCAATGAATGAAGTCATCTGCCAGTCTTGATCAATTCCAGGGCAACTTTCCTTAACTGTTTCACTGTGACTTTGTGGGAGACAGTTATTTCCGTGGTAGCACCCACACATGTAAGCGACCCAGGTTCGTTCTGAATGGTGGAGACCCTGGTAAACTGGCTGACTGCTGAGCTAACACCAGTCCCATCTTCCCTTCTGGCTGGTATTGCAGAGGAGCTGGAGTTGAGAACAGTGTCCCAGAGCACCTGTGATATTTTTGGATGCAGACACAACTTTGGAGCAACGTGAACCACTTTATTTGCAGCACTGGGAGGCTGGAGGATTGTGTTGTTACCATCCATGTTATTTTCCGACAGTGCCATTTCTCACAAGGATTGCTGACTCTGTGACAGAGTCCTGGCTTAACTGGATAGGTCTTTTCCCCAAGGAAGATGTTCTTTTCTCAAAAACTCCACTTGTTTAATCCCAGGAGTAAGGGTTAGATGTACTCATTATTCTTCCAAAGAGCTCTCAAGCGCCTAAAGAAGTTATCCTCCCTCCGTGTCAACATGTGCATAGGACTGCTAGGGGGTTAAGCAGTGAGCTGTGCAGCCTGCTCGTGAGCAGACTGTGCTTTTCAGGGACACGTTCAGTGACTGTTTATTCTCAGAGCTTGGTTAAGGGTAGCTGAAGCTTTGCTAGATGAGATTGCAGTACTGATGGAGACTGGTAGAGCTGGCCAGAAGAGGGCTTTCGGAGTGCTTTGTTTCCTATGGATTTCTAGTAACTGTGGCCAAAGAGAGCTTTAGGCTCCTGTTCCTAATTTCTGTCTGGCAAAGGTTGCAGTTTTTATTTTCATTTACGAGACTGGCTTTTCCTGTGGCTTTGTTACGCGTGTGGCGCACTGTGCAGTGTATTCCGCATGGGACCAACCCTTAAAATAATTCTGAGACGGTGCTATGGCAGAGTGCAAAGGCTTGCTGGCTGGGAACACAGAGCACCAGATCTCCAGGGTCTCCCTGGCTGTTCATGGATAAAGTCAAAGGTGGTATTTGTGGCATCCTGAGCAGTTGGAGGACTGTCTGCATCTCTGCTGAGCTTCTTGACCTGGATGTCTGTGATGAAAAAAAGCCTCTTGGTGAGGTGTGTTCTGTGAAGGCTCTGGCAATGTTATTGTCCCTTTAGTTTGAAATAGCTCAAATTCAGTGTATTTTTTCTATGAATCCTGAAAAAGTTATCTGTTTCAGTAGGGTCTCCAGAGATTGCTAAAGAAATTCTTCTAAAACAAGGGAGAGGAGGGTGGTCTGAGTCTCCGTGCAACTGAATCAAATACTGCTGGAATATTTTATAACAAGATATATTACTGCATGATTAAACATCTTAGGGTGGATGCAGCCTTTGGAGAGGCATTTTTATTCCTTTAGAACTTGACAAATGAAAGTAAATGCATTGGAGGCATCAGGATCATGAGATAGCAGTAGAACTCTTAGAGATCCAGCATTACAAGCAAATTATTTTCCTTTTTGCTTTGTCTTAGTTTTCATCTCCATTCCGAAAGAGTCATATTAATGAGCAATATTGAGCTGTTCATTTGGCAGCAGATGCAACCAGCTATTGATTCTGATCTGAAGCGGCTGACTAAAGTGATTTAGTTGTTTCGAAGATAATATTTATCACACATGAAATTAAAACCATTTAAAAAAAGAAAAAAACGTAAAAATTTGCTTTAGATTAGACATCTTTTATATAAGACTTACGGATTGTAGAGTCTAGCCCTCTGCTGTCACCACCATTCAGCATTTTTGTAGACGTAACAAGCTCCATTTTCTAAGCAGGTAGCTTTTTTCCAACCTACTAATCTCATCGGAAGGCCCTTACAGAATCTGATTGCCTTAATAGTAAGAAACCCTCTAATTTGAAGGCTGAATTTATTCACAGCCAGTTTGTAGCTGGTAAACTCTTCAGTTACATCTTTCTGCCTGAGCTCTTTCTGACTACATTCAAGTTAGGGGCTGCTAATACAGTCTTGGTAGTTCCTTCATAAGGGCTTTTTTCTCCCTGTTGCTTAACCTCCCTTCACATAGGAGTTCAGGAAAGTTAAAGAATGGCTAAAGTCAATCCTTTGCCTACCAAAGGCGCAAGGTGATGTGGTTTTGAGGCTCTTTTTAATACTTCTGCTAATAGCAATAGGAGCTGAATTTTTTATGTACGTGTAAACGGACTGGTCTACACTGGCACATTGATCCACCTAGTTGAGTGACAAACATAAAGGTGATTTAATTAGGGTGGTACCATCCTGTCTGCATTAGAAAGGATAAAAATAATCAGTAAAAACAGTAAAGTGGAGAAAAATATTTTTCATTTTGACTTTCAGTGGTGGTAGAAGGGAAAAGGGTTATCTTTGAGAAAAAGCAGAAGGAACTTCTAATTTATTATAAAATTTAGCAGCTTGTAAAGTAGCTTCTGATAAAAGTAAATCCTTGGCACTGGGCCTCTGAACTAAGCTAGAAATACTTTCTAGGACAGTTGGGTTGTAACAGTGGAACAAATACCCATATATGTGCGAAATCTGTTTGACTTCCTGATTGCTGTTGAAACTGCCCATATTCGTTTTCCACATTGTACATCTTATGTTCTGCGTTAATCCCTTTTCTCTGTTTAATTACATCCATTTACCATCTCATCATGTTTCATTGGTCTGGCAATGATGGCCCGTGTACTCATGATAGTCTGCATTTTTTCTGAAAAATACTTTTCTCAGCTTTTACTTACTTGTCAAGTAATTTTCTTAAAATGTTGCGCATCTGTAATAGTCCTAAAAAAATAGTTAATAAAACTGAATGGGCCATTTGGAGTGATTTCTCGCAAATACATTGGATGTCAAGAAGATAATCATGTCCAGAATTTATTATTTAATATTAAATAATTTATTGCTGGGACCAGGCCAGTTTTTCCTAGTCGGCAAACAATCATGACATTTTCTATCTCTGGCTTTTCTTACTTCTTCAGGATTTCTTCTGATCTTAAAAATAGCATCTCCAATTTCCACTTACTTACTATTACTTCTTACTCCTACATCATACTTCACTGTCAGGCTGTTGTAACTCATTGCCCTGTAGTCTTAAGAAAGACAGTGACAATAAGAGAAGTAACTGATCGCTTTCTTACTTTAAAAAAAAAAATATTCCCCATTGATCTGCTGTGAGCTGTGTCCTTTATAAAACCTATTTGTTGACTTTTGTAGGCTTTTGTGTCTTCGAGGTTGCGAGTTCTGTGTTCTTTCTTCCACGTGACTGACATTATCACTTTTACTGTGTTGGAGAAAATACTGAGCAGCATAAGCATGCGAAGGTGGCTGGGAGGGGATGCTAGTCAGCACAGTCTACAGTCTCTCACCTCTGAGTGACTCGCAGTGCATAACACACTTAGAGAAGGCCCTTGGAGCCTGGTTAATCTGTGTTTGGGGTTTATAGCTCAAGCTATAGGATGTCACTAGTCCTGTATACATGCCATGACTCGTTGATTTTATTTATTGCATCTTCTACAGGTGGCACTGATGATCCTTTAGCTGATCTTTCTGAAGTCTTAAATACTGATGATGATATTCTTGGGATACTTTCTGATGATTTGGTAAAGTCTGGAGATCATTCGGGTATGTATATTTATAGGGTCTCTCTGGTATTTGTTTTCTTTCATTATGGATGTATTAGATGTATTTGTTGTGTTGTATCTGTCATATCTAGGTGATTTCAGATGGAGTTTTGCTGTCTTAAGAATACCTTGGTTTGAGATGATTTTGTTTTCGGTCCAAAAAAACCCCAACCTTTCAACATTTTTTTTTACTTGGCTCTTTGCTTTGCTGCTTAAGAGAGAATAAAATGTAGCTGCTGTTGTCTATCATACCTGCATAGCTTTTTTCAGCATGCAGCTTTTTCTTTACTTTTTTTTTTTGTTTTTGTGTTATAATCATCCATTTTATCTGGTTTGGGTCCTGTAGGTCTTGATTTATGCACTTTCCAGGTTGAGAACTCACCCTCCCCATTTGGTAAGAAACTAAACAATGGATGATCCATGGTTAGAAGTAGTCATCTTTCCTAGTGGTTTAGCTGAAAGAACTGCATGTGTAGAAACTAGTACTCCTTTACTGTGTCACTAACTCATGCTTTCATTTTCCACTGTCTCTGTGGTGTTTGAGTCTAACATGACCTATTAGCTCTGCACTCTGCATTAGAGTACTGCATACAATTTTGCTTACAGGTTTTAAAAACCTTCCTGAGTTTTTGTGTTTCGTGATACAAAACCATGCATTTTCTTGCTGCCACTGTTAATTTTAATATTACTTCTAGTAGTAGTGTATAGTTTTTATGATAGTGGTACCTTTTGTAAATTAGAAGCATTTTAACAATGTGATTATATTAAAGCATGAATAAAGCAGTCAGTGTTAATCTTTTTGTTTCCATGGATGATGATTCATCCCTTTATGTAAATCAGGTTGACAATAAGTAGAATAGCATGTTTCATTGTTTTGAATTTGTTTTTATTTGGTATCTAATACATAAATATATTTGAAATACTGAAGTGTGTACTTTTTTTCAAAGATCTTTCTTGTTTGAGAGATGTATTGACTTGTAAAGGGTATTAGGAAATACATGTAGTAGGGTATATTTTCTCAGTACCAACAAATGACTTTGATAAAGCCTGGAATATTCAGGAGTTGTTTTTGAAATAGCAACTGCAATAACTTGTTTCATATTAACTGCACTTCAGCAGTGCTTAAGTGGATATTTAATGTGATATTACAAGAACTTTTGGAGTGAACTTAAGGTGCATGAGGTTGAACCATAGTGACTGCTGGTGGGATCTTTTTTTAAAATTTGAAAAATAAGTTAGGGTAGAAGTACATACTGAAAACTATGCACTCAAAAACATGCTGTACCTTAACTCAGTAGTCTTAGCTCACATTCTTCCAGTTGCATTCTATTCAATTACATTCCTCAAACAATACAATAAACTGGAGGTAAACAGGGGGTGGTTTGGTTTGATTTTTCTAATGAATATCTTTCTTTGCCTTACTTTTCAAATCTCAGAAAGTCTTGTTTAGTTGATAACTCAGCTCTAGGGATAAAAACTAAGTTTATGGTCTTTATTCTATACCAACAAATTTTACTGTTTGTATCTAACTTAATATTCTTTGTTCCTTCAGCTGGATTGGATATTGGTCCCATCTCTGATGATCCTTCTTCTCTGCCTCAGCCGAATGTCAACCAGAGTTCACGGCCATTGAGTGAAGAACAGTTGGATGGAATTCTCAGTCCAGAACTAGACAAAATGGTTATAGATGGTAATTTTTTTTTCCTTGATCTTGGGCTTCTAGAAAACTTAAGCAGAAATCTCTTTTTTTTTCTCAAATTACTTATCAGTGTATTGTAACATACTTGTTTGGACTTGGTTGCAGAATCAATTTTATTGCATCTTTTGATGATTGCTCATTCTGTGTTGTCTTCACTTTGTGCAGGTGGTATTCTTGGCAAACTGTACAAAATCCCAGGTACGTATGCTAAACTTCGTTGTCTTCTGTGAAAGGTAGTTCCTTAACAATGCCAGCCACCTCACGCACGGTGTTATTGCAGAGCTAGGAGGAAAGGATGTTGAAGATTTGTTCACAGCTGTGTTAAGTCCAGCAACCACACAGCCAGCTCCTTTGCCACAGCCTCCACCTCCGCCACAACTTATGTCTCTGCACAGTCAAGGTATGTTCTTCTGTTATTTTCGAAAGCAGCAGGCTGGTCAGGAGAGTTGTGCATCTTCTAAATACTGATAGGAAAGTAGAACACGCCTGACATTCTCCTGTTGTTAGTTGGTGGAATCTGCCATTGTTAATTTATGAAATATTATCCTGAAACTGTTCTGAAGGGGGTGCGATTAACATGCACGTAAATATTGCTAATAGAAAAGGATGGTTATTTGAGATTTTTCAGACATATTGACCTTTTATTTTAGCTGACACTTGCATAGTTTTTAAATTTGTCTGTGATACAGCATGTTCTCTTCTGACTTTAATTACTTTTGATTACCTTCTCAAAGGTAAGGGAAGAGTCTATAACAGTGATTTACTGAGTCTTAATTTCCTTTAAGAATTCAGTTTAACATATTAGCTAGTCCTACCTAAGTAACAGAGAGAAGGCTAAGTAATTTTGAAATGTATCTGGGGGATTGTAATTTACTTTCTTTGTTACTACTAAAGTCATCATGAGTCGATACAGCATATTCTTGGTCTTACAGTGACAGCAAGAGGCAGATTGATTTTGTTTATTGTTGTTACCAGTAGAGCTGCTGTTGTTGGGGTTTTTTTTTTCTCCCCAGCAGTGTGTATGAGTAATTAAATGCACTCTTTTCTCATCAGACATCACCTCTGCTGGAGTTTCCCTGAGCTCGTGCAGAGTGCCCATTCTGTTATACTGGTATATCCTGCAAATTGATTTCACCAGTGAAATAATCATAAGTAGAAAAATGATTGGTTTCCTAGTTGGATGAATTTTCCTAAAAAGGAAAGACTTCAAAAAGTTTTAGAAAGCCGGGAGTTTAAAGCAAATAATGAGGTGATGTGAAGCGAAAGATAATATAGATATCATTGCCTGTTTCCTAGTTACTTGAGAACTTGGAGATAACTTCAGCGTTTGAGCTCTCAAAGATTGTTTAACTTCTGTGGGAACTGCCACCAGTACAAAGTTTCAGAGTTATGATTTGGTTCAGTTACAGTGTAAGGATCACTCACATTTTTGTAAGATAAATGTTTCAGTATTGGGGAAGTTTGCGTTAAGTTGCAGTAATTTCAGGTAGAATCAGTGCTTTCCTCTCATGAAAACGTGTGATCCTCAATGAGAAGCAGAGGCCTGACTCTCCATCTTGTTTGTTTGCCAGGTCTTCACAATCACTGCATGCTGTCTGTTTAGCTGCTATCATAAAGCACATACTCTTAAATGTTGACTTTATTTTAAACAAGCTATACTTGCTGCATAGCGTATGTGATGTATAGGTCAGAAAACACGAGAGAATCGTACAGTGTCATCCTGCAGCTGCATTAGCTCCTGAGCTCCTTCTGTGCTGTTAAGAAAATACTGGGACAATGGTTAAAATCGCACTTAAGTGACAGGGATTCAAAGTCCGGTGTTAACTCTGTGTGGGAACATCTGCAAATATCAATTGCTGGAATGAATCTGCCTGTGCTGCATTTGTAATATTGTAATCAAATAAATAGAATTTTCTGCCTTCGTACTGCTAGGCTGGACATTTAATTAGAAAATGCTGATGCTCGTTCAACTGGATTGATCTGTTTCATTGGTTACAAATTAGGGAGTTAGTAGATAACGAGGCTTACTTTGGTACCCGGCTCGGTAGTCACAGAAGAGGGATGTTTCATTCAGATGGCTAATGATAATTCTGCAAGGACTGAAAAGAATCTGCTCTACGTTTGCTGCTTGGGTCAGATCACAGCCAATGTGACAGAGCATTAGCCTTTAAGCATATACTTCAGTATAAAGTGCAGTACCATAGCATGGGCTACTAAAAAAGTTTTGAAAATATGTTTTACAAAAACTGATTCTTCTGACAAGGAAAAAAAAAATCTGTGCAGGGATGAGGTACAGTAGAAAAGAAATCCTTAAGTTTCTAGAGAAGCAGTGTGAACTGATTTAAAATCTTTTCCAAAAATGTAAGGTCAGTTACTATAAAATTCTAAAGTGATTATGTTTTTGTTAGATGAGATGTAATTTTTTCACTGAAAACTTCCACCTCTGCCCTAAAAGTAGTTCGCCCTTTACAACAGTGATTCTCTTCTTTCCAGGAGAGAATGCATTTCCGAGAGTGCCCCTTATGAATGGTCTGATTGGCCCCAACCCTCATCTCCCTCACACAGCTTTGACTGCTGGAGGTGGACTGGGCACTTTCTCTCCCATTGCACAGCAACCATATACTGGTACCAGGTAAGTCAAAGAGAAATAAAAAATATCTGGTTTAGCATTTTATCACTTGGGGGGTGCGGGGGGTGTGTGTGTTACTAACGCTGTGACGTTATTAGTATTTACCTAGTTCTGGACAGACACTGCAAAAACTTCTGTATTCTTGCAGCCTGTTCACTACTGAAACAGCAAACAGTAGAAGTACTTAGGCAAAGTGTGGGAGGGCTTATGTGTTGAGAAGAAACTATCTGTAAAATAAAACCCATTTCTGATTTGTCAGGGATAAGAATCCAGCATTCAATCCAATGGTAAGCGATCCCAACAGCTCGTGGGCACCCTCTGCTCCACCTTTGGAAGGTGAAGGCGATACAATGTCCAATACTCAAAGAAGCACTCTTAAATGGGAGAAAGAAGAGGCTTTGGGTGAAATGGCAACAGTAGCTCCCGTTCTCTATACAAATATCAACTTCCCTAACCTGAAGGAAGAGTTTCCAGGTGAGTCGTTTACTGAATAAAGTTGAATATTCTGTAGCAAAGTATGCATCTTGAGTTGAAAGAGTGAAAAATAGATTTACCAAAGCCTTGTGTGTTAACACGGGTTTTTTCATGATAGACTGGGCTACGAGAGTGAAGCAGATTGCTAAGCTGTGGAGGAAAGCAAGCTCACAGGAGAGGGCTCCATATGTGGTAAGAACAATTGCCACCTGCATTCGCGTACTTCCAGCAAACATGTATTTCATTTATAGGATTTTCATTTGTTTTTGCTTAAATAAATTTAAGTTCTAGGGTTAGTGAAAGTTCACTTACTCCAAGATTGCCTTTGTAATTTAACTTCTAACTCCGAATACTTCTACCTGTATTCTTTGCTTTTCAGTCTTGGAATCAACTATATTAATATTGTGCAATCTAAAGACATCAGCTGAGACAAGAACATTGAGGGTTCCCACTGACTATTTGCTACATTTGATTCACATCTCAAGCCTTACTTGCTCTGTCTCTTTCTGCACAGGATCTCGTTAGTTTCTTCAGAAGGATAATAACAAATCATTATGTGACTTTCCTCTCCTTCATCTTCCCCTCTCACTAATCTTTTCTTTTTTACCCCATTAGACTTGCTGAAGTCTTTCATCTGTTGAACTAACCATGCTGGAAGTGTCAGTGCTCACATCTCTACTTCCCTCATTTTCTTCTGCTCCTGGGTTCTTGGCTTACGGTTCCCCTTCACTACTTACTCTCTTCTCTTGCTTTGTGGTGGAAACTTTTCATACCTTCCATGTTGTGGGGAGCATGAAGGACTTCATTTTTCTCTCCAGAAGCATTCACCTTCTTCACATCTGAGTCAAGTGAACACACTTATTTATAGGAGCTCTCTGGAATTATTTGATCATTGATTCCATTGTGTAGAACTTCTGCCATTCAAGGGGAGGCCCTTACACTTTGTTGAAACCTCTCGTTGGAGCCTGTCCACATCCAGTTCTCAGAACCTGTATTATCCATTATTTTTCACCTTCCTAGCCATTGTTAGCAAATGCACTTTAATTTCTGTCACATCTCCATTCTCTCCTGATTCTCGTTTGTTCTTTGTTTCTTCACGACAGCAATGGGATGATACTTCTCACTTGGTACATATCAATGGTTTTCAGAGTTATGTTTTGAGTCTCGTAGCCTCTCTCCGCCTGCACTTTTCTTACATAGTCTCATTAGTGAGCAAATTTTATTCCCATGCGTGTTGATGGCTCAGACCTTAACAATACCAACATCATCTCCTACTGTCTAAATTACAAAATCCCATTATCTCTCTGCCAACTTTTAGAGGACAAATCATTACCCCAAACTCAGTGTGGGAAGTGGAATTCTTGATCTTTTTGAACTCCTTGAAAGAATAGTTCTCTATTATCGTCTTCGTATCACTGAGGCATCTTCATTACCCTGCTCTTTATTCAGGCCTGTAACTTTAGCACCTTTGGACCTCTATGTCATGTTGTCCATGCTGTATTTAATCTTGGTTAGCCCTTCTGTGAGGTGTTTACGAGATACTATCCACTTACATGGGTACATTTTTATCCAGACGTTTATCTGTTTACAATTATTTCTGTTACTGATTTTTTTCTTTTTCATGATTCTTAATGAATGCAGAGCTGCTCTCATGAGGCATATCCAAAAAGCAGCTGCAAAGAGTGTTGCCTTCATGTGTGTGAGGAGAGTGCATGGGAGTGCACACGCATGCACACATGGGTATTTACATGGCAAGGAGCAGTTATTTCCTCACAGAAGTTGCAGTCCATGTACTCTTGCCATTCAGCTGTTGCTAGCGTTCTGGCATTGTGCAGGCAAGAAGCTGATGCACTACCTCTCCTGAGGCACTCTGTGGGGATGAGTAAAGGCTACCTTTGAAATGAAATTCAGAAGAGTGTTAGTAAATTTTTACAGTAGGCTTTTTACTTTCCTTAGTATGCGCAATCCCATCACTTCTAGGGGAAAATGACACTGATTTTTCTGCTGCTGTGACACTGGTGCACTCATCCATGCCACTGTTTCATTGTTGGAGTGGAAGGATTAAAGCCTTTCCTACTAGGCAACCCCCACTTGACAACTGCAAATAAAATTGTGAAAAGGATGATGTGAGGGTTTGATTCACAAAAGGAATCACATCCTAGATTGGTGGTAAAATAGACTCTTTGAAACTTCCATTAGATGCTTTAAAGTGTCAGTATGGCTGTAAAATGCCTCATTAAAGAGGAAATGCTGTTCTTCCATCCAATTTTTCCTGATCCATAAGCCCATATCCTGTGTTTATACTGCTAACTTAACTCACACTGAGATCTATGGAGGCTATTTAATGGAGTAGACTGTATTTTTCTTGTCATTGAAGTTCTGCACATTGGTGGCCTTTATTGATCCGAACATCATCTGCCGTGCTCATGTCTTCAGATTGCAGACCACACCAGTATGTGATGTGAGAGGTAAACTGGTGGCGTTCGTGCTTTCTTGGCACAACACAGTACCTGAACAAATACTCCAAACGTGTGGAACACCTCTACTACTAGTAACTCCATTGTTCTTTTCTTCTATGTTAAATGCAGAATTTCTATGGAGATGAAGTATTTTCAGTTTGGCATTCTTTTAAAGTGCGCAGTTTAGTTTTCACAAGCTTGTGTGATTAAAAAGGCTGTACAAATGATTTGGTGATAGATTTTGTAGGAATAACAGAAGCAGCGTTCATACTTAGCAAAAGAAAATGAGGCTAACTACATCTTTTTTTTTATCTTTTCACAGCAAAAAGCCAGAGATAATAGAGCTGCTTTGCGCATCAATAAAGTACAGATGTCAAATGACTCGATGAAAAGGCAGCAGCAACAGGATAGCATTGATCCTAGCTCACGTATCGACTCCGACCTCTTTAAAGATCCATTAAAACAGAGGGAATCGGAA
>NW_010400680.1:86208-90067 GCF_000710305.1 Buceros rhinoceros silvestris | reverse complement strand
GCAGGAATGGAAATTCAGACAGGTGTGTTGCATTTAGGATGTTTTTTTTTTCTTCCAGCTTTTTATTGCATTGTTGGAATCTGTGGTAATAAAATCAATTTCAGTCTTTCTTTGTAGAAGAGTATAAAGTCAGCCATTCTGCGTTGGAAGAAAATAGATGCTATTACAAGAGAAGCTGCTTGTAGAAAACTTGGATTTAAAACTTTGACTCTTAAATGCTTCCTCTTATGGCAGTCAGTTACTCTTTCTCTGTATGTCTGGCTAGTGCAGTGGTCAGTGGTTTGTTTTTCCATACCCTGTATTGCAGTAAGCTTGTCCTGCAGACTGTGGCTTCAAATTGGGCAGGTTGTCTCTCAGAGCTCATTTGCCTGAGATCACTGCTGCAACTGGCAGGAATGTTTCGTCTCCAGAGTATAAGGTTGGAAAGCAGTGCTGCTCTGTAGGCCGCCTGGGAACTGCTTCTTCCTGGGCAATCAAGGTGCATGTCCGAGTAATGGAACTTTACAAATAACTAAACCCTCTGCTCCCATTGAATTTAAAATTCACAATTTGCAATTGATCTTTGATGTGTCCTAAAGTTTTAATTTGTAGATTCGGACATCTGAAAGATTTTGTAGACCCTGGACTTACAAGTGTAACTTTGTTCCTCATAATTTTAAAACAGCAAATGCGGCAGAAAAGTAAGCAGCAAGCCAAAATAGAAGCCACGCAGAAGCTGGAACAAGTGAAAAATGAGCAGCAGCAACAGCAGCAGCAACAGCAGCAGCAGCAGTTTGGTTCACAACAGCTTCTGAACCAGTCTGGCTCAGACACACCTAGCAGTGGGATCCAGAGCCCCTTAACACCACAGACTGGCAATGGAAGTATGTCTCCTGCACAACAGACATTCCATAAGGATCTATTTCCAAAGCAGCAACTACCTGTGACACCTACGTCAGCATCCTCAGATGATGTGTTCCTAAAACCACAAGCCCCACCCCCTACTCCAACCCGAATCCCAGTACACGATTCACTGTCTCAGTCTCAGACTCCTCAGACATCAACACAGCAGTTGTTTTCTCCAGGTTCCACAAACACAAGACCTCCTTCTCCAATGGATCCATATGCTAAAATGGTGGGAACACCTAGACCAGCACCCATTAACCAAAACTTTATTAGAAGGAATACCATTGCACCGTTAGATACCTGTGCAGCGCAGTCATCCATCTCTAGGCCCATTCAGGTAACGGAACCATCAGGAAGCAGGCCTTCACCAGTCAGGGATTCGTGTTCTTCATCTCCAGGTAGCAGTGATCCTTATGCAAAACCACCAGACACACCCAGGCCTGTCATGGCATCAGATCAGTTCTCCAAACCACTGGGGGTCCCAAGGTCACCCGTGGTTATGGAGCAGTCGGGAAAGGTTCCTTTAACAGCTGGAAGCAGTGATCCATTCACTAAGCCGGCTCCTAGAACCGATACGTTTCAGAGACAGAGAGTAACTTCTGCTGATGCCTACGCACGGCCACCGTTGACTCCTACTCCTGTTGATGGTAGCCCTGGACCTTTTAAAACTCCTATGCGCCCACCTCAGTCCCCACAAGATCCTTATGCATCCATGCCAGCTACGCCAAGGCGCGTTGCTGTCGATCCGTATGAAAGGCCCGCTTTGACGCCAAGGCCAGTGGATAACTTTTCCCACAGTCAGCCTGGTGATGCCTACAGCCAGCCTCCCCTTACTCCCCATCCACCCCGGATAGTGCGACAACAGAGTGATTCTTTCCCTCAGTCTGGACCCATTTCAAGGCCAGCTTCTCAGGACCCTTACTCTCAGCCTCCGGGTACTCCTCGGCCAGTTGCTGATCCTTATGCCCAACCTCCAGGAACTCCTCGGCCCACCACAGTTGATCCGTATATGCAGCAACCGCCAACACCAAGACCTGCTCAGCCAGCGGATTTATTTGCTCAGTCCCCAGCAAATCAGAGGCATTCTGATCCATATGCCCAGCCTCCTGGAACACCAAGGCCAGTTCTCAATGATCCATATTCTCAGCAACCAGCAACTCCAAGGCCAGGGATTCCAGAGGGTTTTAATAGACCTGCAATGACAAGACCAGGACTAATACCAAATAGAGATCCTTTTCTGCAGACACCACAGAACAGGTTGCAGGGCACTTTTGTCAGGCCGTCAGATCCATGTCCTCAAACTCCCAGACCTGCAGGACCTGCAATAACAGATTCGTTTAGCCATGGCCCAGCTGCTCCAGTGCGTGATCCATATGATCAACCACCAATGACTCCAAGACCTCAGCCAGAATCTTTTGGAACTGGTCAGTTGGCCCATGATGCTGCTGAACAGCCACGGCCTGGATCTGAGGGCAACTTCAATACATCTGGGAATTCTCCAATGAGTTCCCAAGGACAACAATTCCCAAAAGTTTCACAAGTTCCTGGCCCAGCACCCACTACAGGAGTAACAGATACACAGAATACCATGAATATGTCTCAAGCAGATACTGAAAAATTAAGACAGGTGAGAATAATGTTCAATACTGGTGGTATTAAAATTTTGTAAGTAGAATTTCCCAATTCTTGTTAATATTTGAAGTTTCTAACCATTAAACATAGCTGTGTAACACAGAATTATTCTATCTTCATTCACTTGCTATGTTAATTTGATCCTCCTGGAAAGAACCACGATATACATGGAATATACATGTAGAACCACAATATAGAGAGCCAGAACTACAATATACATGTATAGAGAGAGCAAGCCACAATGTATATAGAAGCATCAGTAATTTTTAAGGAGCAAAGGCAATCTTTGAAGCCACTGCAGATGTAGATGATTGGTCTGTAATAGCTCTCATCTACAGTTGTGAGGGGGGAAAAAAAAACACCTTGAAAGGACAGTCAAGTCTGTCTGTGCATGAGATGTAGATTGTCAGTGACTTGTTCTCTGACTGAAAAGGGGAGTATAGGTGAGGAGCTCAGACTAGATATCAGACTTTCCAGTTGGCTGACATGTTGAGGTGACTCCTGCCATTGGTCACTGCTCTTCTTGAGGCCCATTGACTCCAGGGCTTGGTCAATGCATGTTTGGCAAGCAGCTCTTGCTGAGACATAGAATTGCATCCAACTTGAGGAAAGCTGTTCAGTCTTTTGTCTGGAAGGAGTGACAGGAAGTGAATTTAGCAGAAAAATTGGTAGTATTTGTCATACAGAGCCTGAATAAATTCTGCAACTTTGATGTCAACCTGTGGCTGAGTTTTCTTCAGTGGACCTCCGGTCATCTTTCTCCCTCAGCGCACACTTTTTCACGTGGTAAAAGGGCCTGCATTATTGAAGTAGAAAAAGGAAGAGGGAGTTGCTTGTATGTTAATTGGTAAAATGAGTTCACACTGTACGCTTGAAGAGGAGGTCTGGAGACACAAAGTTGCATTGCCAGCATCTTGAGCCATTTGATCTGTCCTCTCATTTCCGAGGTGACTGTGGTAGTTTATAATACTTTTCTGTAGTGATTGAAGAATTTCTTTCCTCAAAAAGGCTTAATGTAGTGGAGTGTAACACTTCAAAATATGTCAGTTGCAGTGTCAAGCTCAATGTTTTTTTTATTTTTAAACAGCGACAGAAATTACGTGAAATTATTCTACAGCAACAGCAGCAGAAGAAGAATGCGGTTCGTCAGGAAAAAGCCTTGCAGGATGCGGCAGCTTCTACACATGCCACTCCTCTCCAGCACTGGCAGCAAGACAACTTAAATCAAATTTTTAACCGCCCTCCTCCTCCATATCCTGGGAATATTAGGTCCTCTGTTGTCCCTTCTGGTGGGCCAAGGTTCACCGTATACCCAAAAGACCAACGTGGACCGTTTCCTGCT